>NC_086446.1:701263990-701563990 GCF_028390025.1 Pseudophryne corroboree | reverse complement strand
AATAACTGCATCCGGAATGCCCTTTTCTGCTAGGATCCGGCGTTCAAACGCCATGCCGTCCAACGCAGCCGCGGTAAGTCTTGGATCAGACAAGGTCCCTGTTGCAACATGTCCTGACTGAGAGGCAGAGGCCATGGGTCCTCTGAGAGCATTTCTTGCAGTTCCGGGTACCGAGTCCTTCTTGGCCAATCCGGAGCAAAGAATATTGTTTACACTCCTCCGTTTATTACAATTCTCAGCCCTTGGGTCTGAGAGGAAGAGGAGGGAATATATAGACCGACTGGAACACCCACGGTGTTACTAGTGCGACCACAGCTATTGCCTGAGAGTCCCTTGACCCAGCGTAAAACCTTTTTTATCTTTTTATTGAGGTGGGACGCCATGTAGTCCACCTGAGGCAGTTTCCATCAATTTGCAAAACTGCGTGAAGACTTCCTGATGAAGTCACCACTTTCCCGGGTGGAGGTCGTGTCCACTCCCGGAATGAACACTGCTGACAGTGCGCTTACTTGATTCTCCGCCCAGCGAAGAATTCTGGTGGCTTCTACCCTCGCCACCCTGCTCCTTGTGCCGCCCTGGCGGTTTACATGAGCCCCTGCGGTCTGACTGGATCAGAACCGGTTGGTCGCGAAGCAGGAACTCCGCTTGACTTAGGGCGTTGTATATGGCCCTTAGTTCCAGGATATTGATGTGAAGGCAAGTCTGTTGGCTTGACCACAAACCTTGGAATTTTCTTCCCTGTGTAACTGCCCCCCACCCTCGGAGGCTTGCATCCGTGGTCACCAGGACCCAGTCCTGAATGCCGAATCTGCGGCCCTCGAGAAGGTGAGCACTCCGCAGCCACCACAGGAGAGACACCCTGGCCCTGGGGGACAGGGTGAGTAACCGATGCATCTGAAGATGTGATCCGGACCACTTGTCCAGTAAGTTCCATTGTCCTTGCATGGAACCAGCCGAAGGGGATGGCCTCGTATGATGCTATCATCCTTATCAGGACTCGAGTGCAGTGATGCACTGACACCTGTTTTGGTTTTCAATGGATTCCTGACCAGTGTCATGAGCTCCTGAGCTCTCTCTATCGGGAGATAAACCCTCTTCTGGTCTGTGTCTAGGATCATGCCCAGGCAAGGCAGATGAGCTGTAGGAACCAACTGCGACTTCGGAATATATAGAATCCAGTCGTGTTGCCGTTTCACTTCCAGAGAAGGTGATACGCTGTCCAGCAACTGCTCTCTTGATCTCGCTTTTATGAAGAGATCATCCAAGTATGTGATAATAGTGACACCTTGCTTCCGCAGGAGCACCATCATATCCGCCATTACCTTGGTGAAATTGGTAATGACAATCCCGTACCGCAATTCTGAGGTACGCCTGATGAGGTGGATAAATGGGGACACGAAGGTATGCATCCCTTATGTCCCGATTCATTTCAGGCTTGCAATGACCGCTCTTAGCGATTCCATCTTGAACCTGAACCTTTTCAGGTATATGTTCAGGGATTTTAATACAATATGGGTCTAACCGAACCGTCTGGTTTCGGGATTATAACATGGTCGAATAATAATACCCTCTTGTTGAAGGAGGGGACCCTTGACCACCACCTGTTGAAGATACAATTTACGAATTGCAGTTAACACTGGCTCCCTCTCTTGGGGGGAATCCCGCCGGGTCCTCGGTGAGGGGGCATCTTCTCACAGTCCAGCCTGTATCCCTACGATACAATTTCTATTGCCCAGGGATCTAACAGGGAGTGAACCCACTTGTGGCTGAACTTACGAAGGCGTGTCCCCACCGGGCCTAGCTCCGCCTGTGGAGCCCCAGCGACATGCGGTGGATTTTTGTAGAGGCCGGGGAGGACTTCTGTTCCTGGGGACTAGCTGTGTTGTACAGCTTCTTTCCTCTGCCCCCGGCTCTGACAAGAAAGGACGCACCTCAGACTTTCTTGTTTCTTTATTCGAAAAGCTGCATTTAATAATGTCGTGCTTTCCTAGGCTGTGCAGGAATATAAGGCAAAATATCAGAATTACCAGCTATAGCTGTGGAGACCAGGCCCGAGAACCTTTCTCCACACAATCCTCAGCCTTCCATATGCCTCTTAAGTCGGCATCATCTGTCCAATGTATATTCTACCGGACACGTCAAGCAGAAATCGACATAGCTTTTGTCTCTAGGATCCAGTATACTCATGTCCCTTTGGGCATGCTTTATAATTATATATCTATCACTTAAGACAGCATCTTAAAATATTTATATGCATACTAGGGTCTCAATCTCTGCTGATAAGGTACCCGTCCACGCTGCCACAGCGCTATAAACCCATGCCGACACAATTGCCGGTCTGGGTAGTATACTAGAATGTGCACACTATCTGCAGGATCGCTGAGAATAGCTAGTGCAAACAGGACACCCAAGGGGAAGATTCTCAACACATCCTGGCCCTAGTGGGGAAAGGATACAGCCTGAGAATTCTCTTGTGGGAAGCTGCCGTCTCTTGTCTGGAGATTCCCGCTCTTTTTCCTCATGAGAGGAGGGAAATTTACCTCAGCATTCTTCCCCTTAACATGTGTACTCTCGTGTCAGGGACAGATGAGTCATCAGTGATATGCAAATCATCTTTTATTACAATAATCATATATTGAATATCTTTTAGCCCTCTTGGCTGTAACTTTGCATTATCGTAGTCGACAGTGGAGTTAAACTCCGTGTCGATACTTTGTTATTTTGGATAGTGAACATAGAGAGACTCTGAAGGACTCTGTGACATAGGGACAGACCAGGGTAGATTTCCTTTCTGTTCCCTAACCTTTTGTGCAATAATTTTACCTCAGCACTTACACATATCCAAACAGGTGTCGGCGTTGTCGACGGAGACACCCTCCCACACACATATCCGCTCTATCACCTCCTTAGAGGAGCCTTTTACCTCAGACATGTCGACACACGCGTACCGACACACCACACACACAGGGGATGCTCTATTTGAAGACAGTTCCCCCACCATGCCCTTTGGAGAGACAGAGAGAGATTATGCCAGCACACACCACAGCGCTATATAATACAGGGATGTACACTATACTGAGTGATTTTTCCCCTATAGCAGCTTATGTACACAGTTTTGCGCCTAAATTTATGTGCCCCCCCTCTCCTTTTTACCCTTTGTGTACCAGGATACTGCAGGGGAGAGCCTGGGGAGCTTCCTTCCAGCTGAGCTGTGAAGAGAAAATGGCGCCGGTGTGCTGAGGAAGAAGGCCCGGCCCCCTCAGCGGCAGGCTTCTGTCCTTTTATGTACTTTAATGGCGGGGGTTAATGCACATATACAGTTTATCAGACTGTATTATGTGCTTTTCGCCAAGTAAGGTAATCTAATTGCTGCCCAGGGCGCCCCCCCCCCAGCGCCCTGCACCCATCAGTGGCCCTCATTCCGAGTCGTTCGCTCGGTATTTTTCATCGCATCGCAGTGAAATTCCGCTTAGTGCGCATGCGCAATATTCGCACTGCGACTGCGCCAAGTATCTTTGCTATGAAGATAGTATTTTTACTCACGGCTTTTTCATCGCTCCGGCGATCGTAATGTGATTGACAGGAAATGGGTGTTACTGGGCGGAAACAGGCCGTTTTATGGGAGTGTGGCTGAAAACGCTACCGTTTCCGGAAAAAACGCAGGAGTGGCCGGAGAAACGGGGGAGTGGTTGGGCGAACGCTGGGTGTGTTTGTGACGTCAAACCAGGAACGACAAGCACTGAACTGATCGCACAGGCAGAGTAAGTCTGGAGCTACTCTAAAACTGCTAAGTAGTTTGTGAGCGCAATATTGCGAATACATCGGTCGCAATTTTAAGATGCTAAGATACACTCCCAGTAGGCGGCGGCTTAGCGTGTGTAACTCTGCTAAATTCGCCTTGCGACCGATCAACTCGGAATGAGGGCCAGTGACCGGAGTGTGTGGTGTGCTAAGGGAGCAATGGCGCACAGCTGCAGTGCTGTGCGCTACCTTAATGAAGACCGGAGTCTTCAGCCGCCGATTTTCAACTTCTCTTCGTTCTTCTGGCTCTGCAAGGGGGACGGCGGAAGCGGCTCCGGGACCGGACGACCGAGGACTGGGCCTGTGTTCGATCCCTCTGGAGCTAATGGTGTCCAGTAGCCTTAGAAGCCCAAGCTAGCTGCAAGCAGGTAGGTTCGCTTCTCTCCCCTCAGTCCCACGTAGCAGTGAGTTTGTTGCCAGCAGATCTCACTGAAAATAAAAAACCTAACAAATACTTTCTTTTCTAGGAAGCTCAGGAGAGCCCCTAGGGTGCATCCAGCTCTGGCCGGGCACAGATACTAACTGAGGTCTGGAGGAGGGGCATAGAGGGAGGAGCCAGTGCACACCAGATATAGTACCTAATCTTTCTTTTAAGAGTGCCCAGTCTCCTGCGGAGCCCGTCTATACCCCATGGTCCTTACGGAGTACCCAGCATCCACTAGGACGTCAGAGAAATTAAGGATGACTCCTGCCAGTGCAGCTTAGCTGCGGCCACAGGAGTCCCGGCGCCATTTTTGCTGTCGCAGCGGCTGCGTGTGACGTCACGCAGCGGCTGCGGCCGCACCCCGACACGCCCCCGTTTGCACGCACCAGCCCTCCGTTTGGGCTGGCACGCCCCCGCAACGCTCCATTTCCACCCAGAAAACGGAGCATTGTCGCCCCCCTCCCGCCCCGCGACCGCCTCTGCCTGATAGATAGGCAGAGGTAATCGTATTTTCTGCGGCCCCCCGCAGAAAATGCGGGCGCATGCACAGTAGGGCCTGCTGTGCATGTGCCCGCAGCCTCTCAGCAAAAATTTAGTACGAATTGCTACTTGCGATTCATACTGAATTTGCCCCATTATTTGTAAAGCGTTGTGGAATATGTGTGCGCTATATAAATAACTAGAAATAAATAAATAGCCATCGGTGCCCTATCGGTACAATCAGTTGTGGACTTGTTAATTAGTAGTTGGCAGTTGACCACACACACACACACACACACACACACACACAGGCTGACTATTGTCCGCTACTGTTGAAATGTTCATGCCTGATAATTGTGATTAGTTTCTTAATTTGGGAAAATCCTAATGACGTGGCTGAGCCCTGTATTCAGTGCATCCCATGTAACATGTAAGATGGTGACACTGACAACAAGACGGAGTTCATGAACTGGACACTGGAAACCCTGGGGAAACACCGGTATTCCAAGCATCGCTCATTACAAATGATTTGCTGAAAGATTGGGAGTAGTGAAACCTAAATACCCAAGTGACATCTTATGCAATGCAGAGAAAGTCAGAAGTTCAGAGATACAGGTGAAAAGTACATTAACGTGACTTCTGGAGAATGCATAATTTACTTTCATTTGAAAGTGACCTCTGCCTGACATCAAAAAGGTCAGTCGTACAGTGGTTAGAAGACAATTCACGTGAGTGTATTGATGCCCTGCAATTGTGTGCGAACAACTTTACCAAATAATTAAAAAAAAAGTTACAAAAAAAATAGTTTTGAAGATAAAAGTCATGGAACTCACAGTATCAATAACAGCATGCAGGGAACAGGTTACAACAATGAGGCACTAAGGTTCACACATACCTTTACACATATTTTAAGACTGTTTTATTATGTTATTGCTCTGTTAAGTCAGTTGTTTTTCTTTCCTGCCCCTAAAATGTGCCCAAGGCATGGTTAAGTGGACCCATAAAACGTGTCCTGGAGTGCCTCATTGCAGCTGATAGGGTTAGTATGCCGGCCCTTCGGTCAGTCTTCCAGAATATTCTCCAGGAGGTCTTTGTGAACCACTTAACAACCTTGTGCGAGAAACATGAACCTTTCCTCCCCAAGCACCGAAACGAACTGAAAATAAAATAAAAGTAAAATGCTCTTCTCTATTCTCCCTCTTGGGATGTCCACGACACCCCTGGAGGGAGAAGACGCGCCCGCAGTATGGCGAGCGCAGAGAGCCTGTAAGGGGCTCTTTTGCACTCGCTCCACTGCCCGGATTCCGGCGGTCGGGATCCTGGCGCCGGGATCCCGACAGCCAGGATATCGTAGTACACTCCTCTAAGAGAACAGATCAAATGTAGAGAATCAGATTTAAAACAAAAATGTCCTGAAGTCATATATTATAATGTCCTTTCATCTTCACAGTGTAGCAAATATATTATAGAGCAGTGCCGTAACTAGACATTTTAGCGTTGTGTGCAAGAAACAGCATTGGCGCCCCCCCACCCCATATACAAAACAGAGTGCGTGCCAAAAATATAGGAACATAGATTCATGGGGAAGGGGCGTGGCCACAAAATAATACCAATTCATGGCATTACCAATTCATAGAGTGGTGTGGTTGTGTCATTGCGGTGGTCTGGGCATGTCACGGGAGTGGTGTGGGCGAGTCACTGGAGTGGTGTGGGGATGTCATGTGAGTGGTGTAGGCGTGTCATGGGATTGATGTGGGCGTATCATGGGAGTGGTGTGGGCGAGTCACTGGAATGATGTGGGGATGTCATGTGAGTGGTGTAGGCATGTCATGGGAGTGGTGTGGGCGAGTCACTGGAATGGTGTGGGGATGTCATGTGAGTGGTGTAGGCATGTCATGGGAGTGATGTGGGCGTATCATGGGAGTGGTGTGGGCGAGTCACTGGAATGATGTGGGGATGTCATGTGAGTGGTGTAGGCATGTCATGGGAGTGGTGTGGGCGAGTCACTGGAATGGTGTGGGGATGTCATGTGAGTGGTGTAGGCATGTCATGGGAGTGATGTGGGCGTATCATGGGAGTGGTGTGGGCGAGTCACTGGAATGATGTGGGGATGTCATGTGAGTGGTGTAGGCATGTCATGGGAGTGGTGTGGGCGAGTCACTGGAATGGTGTGGGGATGTCATGTGAGTGGTGTAGGCGTATCATGGGAGTGGTGTGGGCGAGTCACTGGAATGGTGTGGGGATGTCATGTGAGTGGTGTAGGCGTATCATGGGAGTGGTGTGGGCGAGTCACTGGAATGGTGTGGGGATGTCATGTGAGTGGTGTAGGCGTATCATGGGAGTGGTGTGAGCGTGTCATGGTGTGGACATGTATCTAAAGCTTTGCTCAATTCTGAGGCATGCATGCGGGGAAGTGAAGCCTGTTTCTGATGGATCACTTGCTCCTAGCATGGGGTTGGTGCAAGCAGATTTCCACATGGAGATGCACAAAGCCCCACATTAGGTAATGGTGGGCATCTCAGCTAAGTCAGCATATTTTCAAAAGTCCACAGCATCCGATATGGGTACCTCTGAATCAGGCCCACTACTCACTATCATAAGATAATTTATATTTCTTGATTGCTCGCACATTATAATGGACATTGTTGTGTTCATTCATATCAGTCTGGTCTATGTGTTATATCCACGTTGGGGTGCCCCTGCTGCATACTATTGCAGCAAGTTGGCTATGAATCTGGCCCTGCATTTTATACTTCTATAGATGCAAGCAGGCCAGAGCAGTTACAGCCAGTGTCATCTACCTATGTCATACTGTATGTATACTAGAGTTTACCTCTATACTGAGCAAGCTGAATTCCAATAGCAGAATGTCACAGAGATATGGAAAGAGGTAGACAGCAGCCAAATAACAAGTAAGCCTGGTTTTGTGTAGTGGACAGTATATATACAGACTTTAGTAACTCCATGAAAGCTGGATGTTAGATACAGTCTAGAGCAGTTCTTCCCAAACTCGCTCCTCAGGACCCCACACAGTTCATGTTTTTCAGGTCACCTGTGGATTTTTAAAAATGTGACAGTTGGTGTGATACACAGTTCACCTGCTGAGTGACCTGGAAAACGTGACTTGTGTGGGGTCCTGAGGAGTGGACTGAGTTGTCCTCAGGTCCACTGGTCTAGAGAGCTCACAAGGTTGAATAAAGTCAGAGAGCTCAAAATGGTAAACACACGGCTAGCACAAATTACAGGTTTTATAATAATCCGGGGCCAGCAACAGGTATAATATAAATAGTGAGCACAGGCAATAAAAAGGTCTTGTAAACAATCTGGGTCTAGAAACAGGTATAATATAATAGTGGGCACAAGCAAATAGAAGGTATTGTAACAATCCTGGTCTGTCAACAGGTATAATATTAATAGTGGGAACAGGCAATGTACAAGAGCTAGGGACTAAAGTGGCTGTAGGAAGGCCAATCACCTTACACCTGTTGTTGGGTGAGGCTCTTTAAATAGTTTGAATGGGATGGACATTTTGCACTGGTCTCAGAAGCTTCTCCTGTGCAGGTGCCTGAACTTGTGCCACTTGTGTTCCGCCAGCCTTAAGACTTTGCACTTCTGTGCAGGCGCCTGATCTCCAGTCTTTGTGTAACTCCAGTAGTGGCATAGAAGCGGATGCAGAATCCAGAGACAGCTTGTGGAAAGCAAACAACTATATTGCAATTATTCATCAACGCATTTAGAGAGCAAAACCATGAGCTTGTTTACACATGCGTTTGCCTGGCCAACAAAATAGATTAATAATGAGAACGTTGCAAAAGTCATTGATAACTATGGGAGCACTTTCCCATCTGTATTAGCAGGCATTAAATGTCCACCATACTGGGAACACCCTATCCAGGCCAGATTAAGGGCCACATGGGCCTGGAGCTGATAATATTCAAGGGCCTATCGTGAGAAATGGGGGAGTTGTGATCAGTGCTGTGTGGGTGTGGCCAGATCCCTGTGGGCATGTGTGATTTCCACATCCCTGTCGATATCCCCATACAATCCCCTGCCTCTAAACTCCTTAAGCTCACCTCTTCACTTGGTCTCTCCCAGTGGACCTCCTCACCCTCCCATGTGAATGGGAGCTCACTGGATCTGGTCTTCGTTCACTTGTGATATTTCTGATTTTTCCAACTCCCCATTTCCCCTCTCTGACCACCACCTGCTCTCCTTTAACCTATCTCTCTCTCTGCTTCCCCATCTCTACCTCCTAAGGCTACCATCACTAAGCGTAACATTGAGGCTATTGACACCACATTCCTTTCCTCCCTGTTTGACTCATTTTCTCTCTCCTATTCTCTCTCTCTCATGCCCTGAACAAGCCACTTCCATATACAATGCATCCCTTACTTCTGCTCTTGACTCTGTTGCTCCACCAACCATTATTCATCCTCACAAATTAACACCTCAACTCTGGCACACCAAATGCACCAGATATCTGCAAAAATGCTAACGTACTGCTGAGCGACACTGGAGGAAATCGCGCTCTAAGGCAGACTTCCTCTATTTCAGACTTATGCTCTCATCCTTCAGTGTTGCCCTTTCTCTTGCTAAACAGTCATACTTCAAGAACCTCATCTTCTCCCAGTCTTCCAACCCCCACCGCCTCTTTGCCACTCTTAACTCACTCCTCTGCCCACCTCCACCTTGTCTCCCCTCCTCATTCTCTGCTCTTGACTTTGCCACTTACTTCACATCCAAAATTGACTCCATACGTCAGGACATCACATCATACCAGACCATCAGCAACCAACCTCCTCCCATAGCTTACCACCCCTCCCCATCCCTCTCACCAACTCTTACATCTTTCTCCCATGCATCTGGCGAGGAAGTCATGGCCCTCATTTGTTCCTCTCCCCTTACCACCTCCCCTCTTGACCCTATACCCTCCCGCCTCCTCCGCTACCTCTCTCCTTCTGCTTGTTCCCATCTTTCCCACCTTCCCAATCTCTACCTCTCATCAGGCACTGTCCCCTCTGCCTTCAAGCATGCACTCATCTCTTCTATTGTTAAAAAACCTACCCTTGATCCAAACACTCTCTCCAACTATCGACCCATCTCCCTTCTCCCTTTTGCCTCCAAATTCCCTGAGCATGTTGTCTATATATCTATTGATGGCACTACTATCTCCTCTAGCCCCAAGTGTGCTGTCTTGGAGTAATCCTTGACTCCTCCCTCTCCTTCAAACCACACATTCAGCACCTCTCGCAAACCTGCTATTTTCATCTAAAAAATATTTCCAGGATCAGACCCTTTCTGACCCAGGATGCTGCTAAGACCCTTATCCACTCACTGGTCATCTCCAGACTGGACTACTGTAATCTCCTCCTGACTGGCATTCCTGACAAATACCTCTCTCCACTCCAATCTATCCTCAGTGCTGCTACCCAGCTCATTTTCCTCACCAAACGCACTACGTCCACCACTCCTCTCCTACAAGACCTTTACTGGCTTCCCTTTCAGAATCCATTTCAAGCTTCTCACACTCACTTACAAATCCCTCACCCACTCTTATCCCATTTACATCTCTGACTTTATCTCCCCTTACACTCCCACCCGACCTCTTCGCTCTGCTAATGCACGCCGACTCTCCTGCCTCCTGATTACTTCCTCCCACTCCTACCTCCAAGATTTTTCATGTGCTGCTCCCATTCTCTGGAATTCCCTACCTCTCCCCCTCAGACTCTCCACCTCTGTACAAAACTTCAAACGGGCTCTCAAGACCCACTTCTTCACCAAATCTCATCCTAACCCTTTGTTCCACGCTCTCTATGTACCCCGTCTGTGTCACCCCTGTCTGTCTACCCCTCACCTTTAGAATGTAAGCTCTCACGAGCAGGGCCCTCTTCCCTCATGTGCTTATCCTTTCTCTTACTTTAATAATCTTCAACTGGATCAACTCCAGCAGTCGTCTGCCACCTGATACTTATTTCAGTGTTATCTGCTGATGTAGCTATGTTTATTTACCCTGTACTTGTCCTATATAGTCTTCAACTGTAAGTTGCTGTTTTCCTATTTTGATTATTTGTTTATGTACTCTGTAATTGGGTGCTGCGGAACCCTTGTGGCGCCATATAAATAAAGAATAATAATAATAATAATGTACACCCCTACACTATCAGCTACAATATCTGCCTAAATATGTAAAAATACAAACAAATTGCATAATTTTGTAAGAAAAATATAAATGCAATCTTAATAGTTATGATTCTTAGCCGATCGTATGGCCAACTGGTGGCTAGTGATCAAACAGCCAGGATGATGGGCCTATTTTTATGTGGAGGCCTGGAGCTGTAGCTCCATCCGCCTCATTGTTGATCTGGCCCTGACCCTTTCTTACATCACTAGGATACCACTCACTTCCACATGACGGAGCCTCTGTGATACCGGCAGAGCACTGGATTATGTCTAGTGCCTCCTGGCTTTTTCACATCACCATTTCTTTCATGCAAACATGACAGCATCTCATTATTGTAGCACTCTAATGAAAGGTCTTAAAAAGTAAACCACTCTGTTAAAAGTCTACACAATTCACCAAGGAAACCATATTCCTTCAAAGATTCTTCCATGAGTGTGATTGTCAGTGAAGAACATCACAATCATATTCAGATGTCCATCATTACACTACTGGTTTCACACCAAAGGACAATCCATGTTTGTAAGTAAAGCACAAAAGTATGCAACTGGGCAAACCATGTTGCACTGCAGATATGGCAATTGTAACATGTGCAGAAAGAGCTTGATTTATGTGGGATGTGTTCAAACTGAAATCTAAATTGCAGTGTAAAAATAAAACTGTCTAACATTTGTCTCCTACGTGCAAAAACAGCCAGTATTTATTTACTCTGCACAGAAATATAAATGTATTTGCTCCCCTTGCATGGCAACATGGTTTTTTCCAGACATAAAGTTACTTGCTTCCTTTGCTTTACTTACAAACATGAATCAGGCCTTAAATGAACATATATTTTCTCATCACTTATATCCTTGATCTTGATACAATGCTACATATGATGCCTTGTGCACTATATTAATTACAAAGAAATGGGGTTCATCTCTGGCACTGGTCAGCAGAGAGCATTAAATGCAGCACTCCCTTGATGTGCTGCGCGCTCTCCAGACCACATAGCAGGAATCATTGCCGTTTCTATCATGGGTGCAATGTGTGCAGTGTATGCGTGCCCCTGGATCCAGGGGGCCCACACCGCACACACTGCACTGCACCTTTGTTGTTTTAATACTTTCCTTTTTAGGAGTCCCACGATGGGTGCTGCAGCAAAATCACTCCCAGAATGGCTGCCGCACATGCGCAGTAGGTAATTAGGCCCTCATTCCGAGTTGTTCGCTCGCAAGCTGCTTTTAGCAGCATTGCACACGCTAAGCCGCCGCCTACTGGGAGTGAATCTTAGCTTAGCAGAATTGCGAACGAAGTATTCGCAATATTGCGAAAAGACTTCTCTGTGCAGTTTCTGAGTAGCTCAAAACTTACTCTGCCAGTGCGATCAGTTCAGTGCTTGTCGTTCCTGGTTTGCATCACAAACACTCCCAGCGTTCGCTCAGACACTCCCCCGTTTCTCCAGCCACTCCCGCGTTTTTCCCAGAAACGGCAGCGTTTTTTCACACACTCCCATAAAACGGCCAGTTTCCGCCCAGAAACACCCACTTCCTGTCAATCACATTACGATCACCAGAACGAAGAAAAAACCTCGTAATGCCGTGAGTAAAATACCAAACTTCTTAGCAAATTTACTTGGCGCAGTCACAGTGCGAACATTGCGCATGCGCAATTAGCGGAAAATCGCTGCGATCCGAAGAAAATTACCGAGCGAACAACTCAGAATGAGGGCCTTATTCTCTGAACCATGGCAGGTACCATGTTTCCAGAGACCTGGGCATGGCCTGCAGACGCCAGCACAATGCCAGAGCCTATGGTGCTGTGGAGAGGAGGGGGACCCACCCGGAGTCTGCACATGGGCCCCTCCATACTTGCCTAATTTTGAAAAAGCATTTCAGGGAGATTGTGAAAGTAACAGCTATCAGTGCGGGCGCGTACTGCTACATCTGAGAGACGGGTCATAAACATGACTTACAGCCAAATGTACATGAGCCCCAAAGTTAGTAAGATCTACTTGTTGAATAAAAGACACTGATATTTTTCAGGAATTGTTTGTGTATTGTGCTTTACAAGAGGTTTCATATAGGGCCGGAGTGCCCATCTGGCAATTCTAACAAATGCCAGAAGGGCCGATGGGCTAGTGGGCTGGTCCTGCCATTCAGAGAGCCGGAAGGCCGCGCACAGCGCAGCCTCCGGCTCTCTACTGTAGAAGCTCCCCCGCTCCCTGCCAGTTTCCACTAAAAAAAAAAAGCTGCAAGCTGATTGCAGCGAAATGCGTCAGTTACCTTGATTACCAAGTCAGGAACACTGGAGCTAAAAAACCGGACCATCCCCTGCAGCAACAACACTTCACCCCATTCTGAGAGGACCCCAGCACAAGTCTAAAATGAAGTAACATTGACACCGTGATGCATGAGGAGCCCACCCCAAAGGTGACTATTGGAGCTAACTTTCCTCTAACGGTGAACTGCCAAACATCTCCTACTGGACTCTCATTTGCATATGGGACATTGCTTTTTGGATTGGTGCAATTTGACACAGGGGTTATAATAGGAACGGACTACTCCAGTACAAACATCTCCCAGTTCCAGACGTTTATGAAGGGTAATCTTATCATAACCCAGTATATGAATTCATACTTTTTTAATATATATATGTGACATGTATGTCTTTTTTATATTATTTTTCATTAAATTGCTCAATTAGAGAATTTCTATGTGCTCTTTGACAATGGGGGGTAATTCTGAGTTGATCGCAGCAGAAACTTTGTTAGCAGTTGGGCAAAACCATGTGCACTGCAGGGGGGGGGGGGGGCAGATATAACATGTGCAGAGAGAGCTAAATTTGGGTGTGGTGTGTTCAATCTGAAATCTACATTGCAGTGTAAAAATAAAGCAGCCAGTATTTACCCTGCACAGAAACAAAATAACCCACCCAAATCTAACTCTCTCTGCACATTTATTTACAGTGTGGCCTGATTCTGGGCCGCATCCCGCGATTATCGGCAAAGAAAGCAATGAATACTCTGCATACCCATCTTGATAGAGCATATGAGAGCAGACGCTGGCTATTCCTTCATCCCCTTTCATTTCTGAAATATTCCTGATTTAATTCCACAGCCTTCATCATCCAAGTCTGTAACTGTCTCTCTGCCTTTCTGTCCATTCAGTACTCACCTAAGATGTAGAATAATTCCTTGCAAGGAAACATCAGATATCAGGCATATACACTATACAATTGTTCTTTCCAACCCTCACTATGGGGCTTATTCTGTCGGATGCAGACATGGCTGTAGCTGCGTCTTTTGCCGCAATCGCATCTGCGTCTTTATGCAAATGCCACTACAAAGGCCTACCCTGGTATACAGCCATGTGTCAGCGTCTGTAGGCACTGAAAATACTGCTTGGTGCATCTGTAGACACACCATTGGAACTTGCACCAGCTCTATGATAAGTGCAGTTTCCCTATATGGAGTATAGCAGCTGCGTTGTCTAGGCTACGGAACTGCTAATCATCGCAAGTGAAGCTGTCGCCCAGAAAAGGATACAGACACCTGCCGAAACCATCGCAATTGCGTACTCATACACAGCACCAATGCAATATTAAGGAACATCGACTCCTAGGGTTGACCTATGGCTATGCTGACTGGCCGCGGCGGTAGTAACACTGGCGCCATGTTTCTTAATGTACATGATGAAGGCAGATACAATCCTTGAAAACAGGCAGGACGCGTCTGCATTATGACGCCACTCCCACGTTAACAGCGCCAAATAGTCCCTTCCTGTCAGTCACTCGGCATGAAAAATGTCAGTACGAGCGTGACTGCAAAGATACCTTGGCGTGTGCGCAGTGAGATCACAGCACAGGCACAGTCTGCTGATAATTGCTCCATTCCGAATCGGCATTGGGTACAAACATGAATTTGTATGCAACTGCTTTCATAGACACTCATGTAAAATGTATCTCTGTGCATCTTATTAGCCACCCCATTAGCTTTAAGTCACCATCCAGGAATGTCCTTATATAATTCAATTAGTTCCGGGCATACCCATAGGGTAGCTAAGCACTATTAGACGGATTCAGCCGGCCTGCACAGGGGGTGATTCCAGCCGCCATTGGTGGCGTGTAAATGCTGCGGCAGCTGCAATTTGTCCTCTTTGCTCATTATTGCATTCCCCCTATGCATCTAAATTTGATCTGCTACAAGAAAAACATTGTCCATTTGCATGAATATTGGCATAGCGTTCAGCTCTGAATCAGGCCCAATTTATCTGCCCGAATGATTAAAAGGAATACTGATTTACATATGCACTCCCACAACAACTGGAATGTGTCACACTATAAAGGCCAGAACTCACTGGCCGATGCGGGAGAGATGTGTGCTGAGCGAACCGCTCGGCACACATCTCTCCCGCCGCTCAGCACAGCACGATCTGTGCTGAGCGTGCGGGGGGAGACGGGGGGGGCGCTCACTTCACCCAGCGGGTGAAATGAGCGACCTCCTAGATTGGCCTGCACGGCAGGCCAATCTAGCACCAGCGATAACGATGCGCGGGGCTGCGCATCGCTATCGCTGTAGGGGGTACACACGGAGCGATCCTGCTTAAAATCTAAGCAATCTAGTCAGATTGCTTAGATTTTAAGCAGCAATCGCTCCGTGAGTACCCCCCTTAAGACTTTTCCGAACATAGACCGATTCAGACTCACTAAAACCATCCTGAAAACACCTGATGTACAGCGTACACATTACCTAATCGTTCAGTTCTAAACGCCGTCTTCAATTCCAAATCGTCTTCGTACACTGGGCCTAATTCAGACCTGATCGCTGTGTTGCAAATTACGATGTCCTGCGATCAGATAGTCGCCGCCAAGGGGGGGTGAAAATTTGCCCCGTGCAAGTATTCGATTGCATGTGCACGCTGTGCAAAAATTCTTCTCAGCCAGTGGACAGCTGCAAAACCCTTCGCATCACACTCACCATCAAATGATTTTTCCCATTCTGTACAGTGTGTGCGTAGCCCAGGACTCACTCCTACAGTGCAATCCAAACAGGCTGATTGGGTCCTGAGCTGACGTCACACACCCACCCTGAAAAAGCCGGAGCCACCGTGGGTGGTTGAGGGGGGTGTGGGGGTGCCGCGGATGGAGGCCGGAGGTACTGCGAGTGGGGTAAGGGTGGATAATGCTTCTCCTGCTTCGCCTCCTGGAAGCAGCTAAGCTGCGGTCCTACCTTTGGCAGTGACTCTCCCAGAGACTCGCACAGCAGCCAAACAGCCAGTCACTATTGTTAGCGCCGGTGTCCCAACACGACGCATTACAGGGAAGAAGATGTACTCAATAAACTACAGCTCCTAGCAGCCCTTAGCGCCGGAATGCTTCGGCGCTAAGGGCTGCTGGGAGCTGTAATTTATTTAGTGCATCTACTTCCCTGTAATACGGCGCGTTGGGACACCGGCGCTAACAATAGTGACTAGCTGCTTGGCTGCTGTGTGAGACTTGCTGAATCAAAGTAAAATGTGAGGGTGCTGTGCAGTGTCAGTGACACTGCACACCCGCACAGCACTGTTACCTATCACCCACTCTATCCATTACATTAGCCATCTCGGGGCTGGCAGGCCAGGTGCTGTGTTGCGAAGTCAGGGCCTCTGGGGATCTGGGCGTGGCTGTGGTGGGGAGGTACTTCTGTGACATCACGCGCAGAGGAGGCCCCGGGGCTCAGAGAGTATGCGGCGCAGGGAGGGCTATGAAAGCTTTCTGCTGCGCCACTTTCATACACATCTATGCTGGTGGCCGCAGCAGCTTTTGTTCCCCCTGCACCGTGGCTAGGGAGTGGGGATTGTTGATGTTGGAGGGGGCAGGCGGACTGGCAGCAGGACATAGGACGCTGCAGTAAAAAGATTTTTTGTTTCCCTATCTACAGCGCAGTGACTTACTTCATACTCTCCAACTGTACCTTTTTGGCAGGTACAGAACCTTTTTTTACGGTCTGTACCGATTTTTGGCTCTTCAAACTGCCATTGAAAGTATAGGAAAATGCCCCTTAACCCGTGGCCATGCCACCTTTTTGAATTTGTACTGATTTTTATGTGTAAATTGTTGGAGGGTATGTTGCTGCACATGCAGGGGGCCTATTTTAGGGTGTGGGCCTGGAGCTGCAACTCCATCTGCCCCATTGTTAATCCTGCTCTGGGAACACACGGCAGCCAAAGGGCAGAGCCTCCCATTGGATGTAACCTGTGTGGGAGGGCGCTTCTCGCCTAATCAGCTGTGGACTGGGTGTGACAGACCTGCCGCTAACCCAATGAGAGCTCCTAGCCACGCCCAGCGTTATACACACAGTCACAGAGTGACAGATCTGGGCTATTATATAGGAGATGCTTGAAGATGCAGTCAAGAGATGAGACAGATTTACCTTCCATAACTAGAGATTGTACGTGCGTACACAATATACAGTTCTCTGGCCAATCATAAAATTCCCAGGCTATAAGGCAGATTATTGCATAGCCATAGTGTATACCGAGTTTAAGTGTTTCAAGCTGCAAATTTGTTTCAATCGTATTTGTAACATTGTCAGCAGTGACCTAATTACAAGGGGATGTAACTGTATTTAATTATCATCTCATAGGATTCTGTATTTCATTGACACTACAAGTTGGATAGGGATCCGGACTATGGTCAACATACATTAGCTCGACAGTCATTAGATTGACCCCATATGGTTGACAGACACAAGGACAAAATGTCGACATGTGAAATTACATATGAGCCTGACAACTTTTTTGACCCTGTCGACATGTGAAATGTCGACAGGGTCAAAAAAGTCGCCAGGCTCATATGGTCAACATGACAAAGGTTGATACACTTTTTTTTCATGTTTTTGGACTTTTTCCATCTTGACTATCCATGTCAAAAATCATAACCTTTAGCTCCCTTGTGGCGAGCGAAGTAAGACACTGTATGCAACAAAATGGTGTTCACTCTTTCTGGCGCTGGTCACACATGCACTAGGATGCGATATATATAAATCTTTATTTTCTAGCATTGGTCCAATGAACCATAAAATCAATGTATTATAAAACTTTGCAGTTAAAATTTCACACGTAAAATGCGTAGTAAATAAGGACAATGGTGAATATTAAATATGTAGCCGGGCTGTATGTCCCTTAACAAATGTTTGTCAGTACGTTGTTCATAGGTATTTTAAATCTTAAAATAAAGTCTTGTACCGCAGAAAGGTGGAGGAGCCGGCAAGTGGTACCGCAGAAAGGTGGAGGAGCCAGCAGGTGGTACCGCAGATAGGCGGAGGAGCCGGCAGGTGGTACCGCAGAAAGGTGGAGGAGCCGGCAAGTGGTACCGCAGAAAGGTGGAGGAGCCAGCAGGTGGTACCGCAGAAAGGCGGAGGAGCCGGCAGGTGGTACCGCAGAAAGGTGGAGGAGCCGGCAGGTGGTACCGCAGAAAGGTGGAGGAGCCAGCAGGTGGTACCGCAGAAAGGTGGAGGAGCCGGCAGGTGGTACCGCAGAAAGGTGGAGGAGCCGGCAGGTGGTACCACAGAAAGGTGGAGGAGCCAGCAGGTGGTACCGCAGAAAGGTGGAGGAGCCGGCAGGTGGAACCGCAGAAAGGTGGTCATTAAAGAAATAATACATGATAGACTGCACCTGTAATAAAACTTATATACGAAGAACCTCAAGAGCGCTAAAAACACGACTGGGGGAGCACCTTAGAAATATCAAAAAAGTTTTGACCACCCACAGCCTGTCGGAACATTTTCGACTCCATCATGGATGCTCTACAAATGCCATCAAACAATTAATGGGAATCAAAAACATGAAAGCAACACGGAAAAATAGAAATTTGGAAACAACACTGGGCAAAGCTGAAATGAAAATCATTTTCAAATTACAGACATTGGTCCCAACAGGTCTCAACCAGGAGTTTGAAGTCAAGTGGTTTCTTTAACCACCACTAGTAGCTCTCTTTTCCACCTAGAGCAGCAGAAGCCGTTAAAGAACATCCAAACCACTGGCGTATCTATAATCGGTACAGTGTGTGTGGTGCACACGGGCCCCTGGGTCAAGAGGGGGTCTACACCGCACACACTGCACCCATTTCTTCTATACTTACCTTTCCGGCGTCCATCGGCGACTGTGTGTGGGCCCCCTCCTCTCCCGTAGCCGTCACCGCTGCTGCTAGTGCACTGAGCACTAGAGACTCTGGCATAGTGCCAGAGTCTACAGCGCATGCGCAGTACTCCGGAAAAATGACGCAACAGCCATTTTTCGACGTCCTGCGCATGCGCTGTAGACTCTGGCACTGTGCCAGAGTCTCAGCGCTGAGAGTGCTAGCAGCGGCACTACGGCTATGGGAGAGGAGGGGGCCCACACAGGGAGTCTGCACATGGGTCCCCTCCTCTCTAGAAATGCTGCTGATCCAAACTCTCTCTTAACTCATCATGTAAACTGCTTTAATACTCACCTAAGTTTATAGCAATCCCCTACAATTATGTCTCTTATATTCATAAAACCATGCAGTTAATTTCATTATTTCTTTATTTTTTAATTATTTTTATTTTTATTATACTGTATCATCTTATCATTATTATCATCTCTACCATACACCAATAATATATTCTTTCTATTTGAGGACTATTCGTGCATCATGAACAAGATGGACTCTGTTTACAACTTTCCATTTAAAGAACATGGCCACAGTCTCCATCTGCCAACCATACGTTATTAGGCCAACCAGGAAACTGGAATTGAGGATCCTTACATTACTACCGGCCATCAGGAACGGAAGTCATTGAACGGCCAACCAGATGCGCTTCCTCGCCAACCAAAGAACCGCAAAATCGGAAGTCACCACGCTACTTCCGGTTCTGGGTAACCGTGACCGGAAGTGAGCTGCAAATCAATCAGGAGATTGACATGCCACTGACATGGCACAGGACAGGTAAACAGCCTGAGGAAGGGTCAAGTTATCCCGAAACGCGTCGACTATACCAGCCAGTGCCTTTTCCTACACCACCAGCGCATCACCAGCCGCATTGGGTACAAATCTGAGGAGCCTTTGCAGGGTACCCTGCAATATCTACCACTTGCCGGCTCCTCCACCTTTCTGCGGTACCACTTGCCGGCTCCTCCACCTTTCTGCGGTACGAGACTTTATTTTAAGAATTAAAATACCTATGAACAACGCACTGACAGACATTTGTTAAGGGACATACAGCCCGGCTACATATTTAATATTCACCATTGTCCTTATTACTACGCATTTTACGGGTGAAATTTTATCTGCAAAGTTTTAAAATACATTGATTTTATGGTTCATTGGACCAATGCTAGAAAATAAAGATTGATATATATCGCATCCTAGTGCAAGTGTGACCAGCGCCGGAAAGAGTGAACACAATTTTCTTACATAAATATTATTATGGCTCATTTAGGGTAGTCAGACCGATCACTCATCCGGCAGCTCCTAGAGTCATCACGCGCAGGACCAGCACACCTAACCACATTGTACGAAGTAAGACACTGTGCCCAAAGCGTGGTGAGCGAGGCAAGCCCACAAGGGGATGCATTTCTACAAATGGTAATCCCAGATGAAAAAACTATCCACACTAACCCCAAAAATGGCAAAAAAAAAATAAGCGCGTTGACCATTTTTGTGTTGACCATTGTCATGTCGACCTTTTGTCCATATCGACCTTTTCCATTGTCGACCTTTCATAATTCAACCTTTTGTTCATGTCAGCATTTTTCCTTGTCGACCGTTTGTCCATAACAAACCTTTTCCAGTGTCGACCTTTCAGAATTCAACCTTTTTTTATGTCAACCTTTTTTTCAATGTTGACCTTGTGTCTGTCGACCATATGGGTTCAACCTAATGACTGAAGACCTAATGAATGTAGATCTTGTATACCACACCAAGTTGGATTCAAGTGCAGATATTTTGCATCTCAATGCTGCAGGACTGTGGTTATGGGTCAGCAGAAAGCCAACTGCTGGCCCACAGGCCCAAACTTAGGTGTGTGTCAGGCTCTAAACGAGGCCAAGACATTGGCTGGACGTCAGTACTATACGGGAATGGTCATGGGATGTTTTTTACCTCTAAATTTGGTAAAGGGCAGTTTGAATTTCTAAAACTAAAACCACTTATTATACCTGGTGTTTCAGAAAGTGACCAACAGCCAGGAGGGAGTCTAATTTAGGTGACTACAAGATGTGCAGCTCTGTAGAAGGTCTTCATTTAATGATGGATTTCTATTGGCTAAGAAAAAGGCCATGCAATTTGACATCATCACATGCAGTATAGATTCCCTGCCCACTTTCTACTACCTTCTGATGGGTGTGAGGCATGCTAGTGAAGGGTTACTTAATAGAGGATCCATTGAGGAGATATATTTGGTGAGGGGTGCTGTTCGGTCAAATACTGCCTTGAGCTCATGCCATTGTGACTCTGGCTGGTGAAACTAATTGGGGAAAACAACAGGGCAGCAAGGGTCTGCAAAATATGCCTACACAAAGTGGGCTGGGTGATACTGATGGCCATGGTGCAGACTGACTAGAAGCAGAAAGAGCACACAGGAGCTTGTGCAGGCTGGACATAGAGGACCTGAATCAGAGGGGGGCTCTAACTGAAGCCGCTCGCAACTGCACAAGGGCAAGGCTGAAACTATCATTTGCAAATTAACGCCCCCACAAATCCACCAACCGGTGCTACAACGGATGCGGCAGCAACTATCTGTGAATCAGGCCCAAAGTGTGTGAATGTGACTTATCGGACTCTAACTGTTCCATAACCTGGCTATACAGATGAATGACGTTTTTATGATTAAAAGCAAACATCTCTATGACCGCTGGCATGTAAAAATAAATCCTGGCATGCGGAGCATCTGCAGGACCTGCATCTGCTGCTCCCGATGCTCCTCTTAAATAAACAAAAGTATAAAAGTAAAGGTGTGTACACACGGTAAGATATTTTCTTCCGATTCTGACTATATAGTCAGAATCGGAAGAAAAGATAGTGCAGATCGCAAGGTGACAGTCACCTTGCGATCCCGATCCGATGCCGATGCGCGGCCCTGCACGGTCGGCATCGGCAGAAAAAATAGGCTGTGCAGGCAAGTCAATCCTGGCTATCTCTATAGAAGAGATAGTCAGGATTGACATCGCACATAGCCAGCATCGCAAGCACACTCATTATGTGCTTGCGATACTGGCTAAGTGCCGACCCGGCCCCCTGTCGCACGGTGAGAATCGGATAAGTCCGAATCTCACCGTGTGTATGCACCCTAAGATTGCTTCTTTTACTAGTGAAAATGATGAGACTTAGAAAATAAACAGCCCATGACACACCCATAACATGCCCATGACACACCCATAAGACACCCATGACACAGCTATGGTCACCTCAAAAACTTGAGGTCACTTCTCAGTCTCCACCCTGAACCACCCATGGATCACAGTAGCCATCTGAAGTAATAGCAATGTCATATGTAAATGCACACGCCATCGCACACTTTGGTTTACTAGACTTTTTGCCCACTTGCAGGAGCAAAAAAAAAATAGCTCAATTGTGCAAACATCAGTACTTCGTCCACCTCTGAATCAGACCCTGGCCAGCTTTGATTTAATGAGCTGGATCATAACAAAGATATATTTGGGAAATGTAATGTTTTTTTTTTTTAAAGCGGCAATTATTTACATGGCAAAACCAGGTTGATTTTGCCATGTAAATGATCGCCACTTTAAAAAAAACCAAGAGAATTTTACCAAAATCTCTCAGTTCCTGATTCTCACACCCTATTACATTTCACCCATTATGTCTGTTGACAAGTACACCAGCACTCTACCAGGTAGCTCTAAGTGGGTCATTCCGACCTGATCGCACTCTAGCTATTTTTTGCAGCGCTGCGATCAGGTCAGAACTTGGCAAAACTGCACATGCGTATGCACCGCAATGCGCAGGCGCGTCATACGGGTACAAAGTGGATCGGTGCTGGGCGATGGATTTAATGAAGAATCCATTTGCACAGTTGATCGCAAGAAGATTGACAGGATGAAGGCGTTTATGGGTGTCAACTGACCATTTTCAGGAAGTGTTTGGAAAAATGCAGGCGTGTCCAAGCGTTTGCAGGGCAAGTGTCTGACGTCAATTTCGGGACTGGACAGGCTGAAGTGATCGCAGCGGCTGAGTAAGTTCAGACCTACTCAGAAACTGCACAAAACTTTTTTGTACCGCTCGGCTGCACATGCAATCGCACACTTGCAAAGCGAAAATACACTCCCCTCTAGGTGGCGACTATCTGATCGCAGCGCTGCAAAAAATAGCTAGCGTGCGATCAGGTCGGAGTGACCCCCTATGTGTAGCTTGCAGTATGTACCTACACAGGCGTCTCCTGTGGAGCTATGTTTTGAAGTAGATTCCTTTACACGGAAGCCTGAAACATATCTGCACAGCTGGGCTTTTAACATGAATAATTTATATTTAAATATAATAGTACTAACACAAGATGTGGAGGGTTCATATGAAGTTTAGCTGCCTAAATATAATGGCTAAAGAGATCGGCCTATAGCATAGGATTCTACATGCATTATAGGCCTAATTAAGATCTGATCGAAGCAGCAAAATTGTTCTCTAATGGGCAAAACCATGTGCACTGCAGGTGGGGCAGATATAACATGGGCAGAGAGATTTTAGATTTGGGCGGGTTGTGTTCAAACTGAAATCTAAATTGCAGTGTAAATATAAAGCAGACAGTATTTACCCTGCACAGAAACAATATATCCTACTCAAATCTAACACTCTGTGCACGTGTTATATCTGCCCCCCCTGCAGTGCACATGGTTTTGCCCATTAGAGAACAATTTTGCTGATGCAATCAGGTCTGAATTAGGCCCTATATGTATGTATGTATGTATGTATGTATGTATGTATGTACTAGCGTTTGCCCCCGGCTTCACTCACGTGGATATTTTCGGGGGGGGGGGGGGAATTGCCTCCATGGTTCAAAAACTGCCCCTAGAAGTATGTTTCTCCACAAAAATGTTTATTTAGAATTATATACATACTGTATAATCAGTTTTGGCTTGAGGAGCCTGCACACTGCACTCACCAAGTGTCAGTTGTCCGGTTTTTCCTTGATTGCTCCTCTCCCTGATGTCACATCGAGATAATACTTACCTCAGTTTCCTTCTAGATCAATAAGCTATACAATGTGAAAACACCATCCAAATTCATCCAGTAGTTTTTGCGTGATACCGTAACGAACAGACAAACAAAAATGACAACTGTATCATAGTTGCCTACCGTCCCTCATAGTAGTAGCAATCTCCATTACTCCCTGAATAGAAAAGCAAGCTCCCTGATTGCACCTTACCCCCATTATATAGTTTTTACATTCTTGGGGTAAAAAAAGAAATCAGAGACACATACTGTACATTCAAATGAGTTCATCAGTGCCATTTTCCTGCATTGGTTATAAGTAGAGATGAGCTGGTTTGGTTCGTCGAGATCGGAACCCCCCGAACTTCACGTGGTTTACACGGGTCCGAGGCAACCTCGGTTCTTCCCGCCCTGCTCGGTTAACCCGAACGTCATCATCCCGCTGTCGGATTTTCGCGAGATTCGTATTCCATATAAAGAACCGCGCGTCGCTGCCATTTTCACTCGTGCATTGTAGATTGAGCGGAGAGGACGTGGCTACGTTCTCTACCTGAAAAGCTCAATATCTGTGCTCAGTGTGCTGCATTGTGGTGACCACCAGTATATAGTAGTACAGTACAGTATGCCATTGCTGTATCTTGCAGCTCCGTGTTAGACTCAGTTCTAGTATCCTGATCAGTGCGCAATATCTGTGCTGCATTGTGGTGACCAGTATATAGTAGTACAGTGCTGCATTGTGGTGACCACCAGTATATAGTAGTATAGTATAGTAGGTCATTGCTGTATCTTGCAGCTCCGTGTCACTTCTAGTATCCTGATCAGTGCTCAATATCTGTGCTGCATTGTGGTGACCAGTATATAGTAGTACAGTGCTGCATTGTGGTGACCACCAGTATATAGTAGTACAGTACAGTAGGCCATTGTTGTATCTTGCAGCTCCATGTCAGACTCAGTTCTAGTATCCTGATCAGTGCTCAATATCTGTGCTGCATTGTGGTGACCAGTATATAGTAGTACAGTGCTACATTGTGGTGACCACCAGTATATAGTAGTACAGTACAGTAGGCCATTGCTGTATCTTGCAGCTCCGTGTCACTTCTAGTATCCTGATCAGTGCTCAATATCTGTGCTGCATTTTGGTGACCAGTATATAGTAGTACAGTGCTGCATTGTGGTGACCACCAGTATATAGTAGTACAGTACAGTAGGCCATTGCTGTATCTTGCAGCTCCATGTCAGACTCAGTTCTAGTATCCTGATCAGTGCTCAATATCTGTGCTGCATTGTGGTGACCAGTATATAGTAGTACAGTGCTGCATTGTGGTGACCACCAGTATATAGTAGTACAGTACAGTAGGCCATTGCGGTATCTTGCAGCTCCGTGTCAGACTCAGTTCTAGTATCCTGATCAGTGCTCAATATCTGTGCTGCATTGTGGTGACCAGTATATAGATGTACAGTTCTGCATTGTGGTGACCACCAGTATATAGTAGTACAATACAGTAGGCCATTGCTGTATCTTGCAGCTCCGTGTCACTTCTAGTATCCTGATCAGTGCTCAATATCTGTGCTGCATTGTGGTGACCAGTATATAGTAGTACACTGCTGCGTTGTGGTGACCACCAGTATATAGTAGTACAGTAGGCCATTGCTGTATCTTGCAGCTCCATGTCAGACTCAGTTCTAGTATCCTGATCAATGCTCAATATCTGTGCTGCATTGTGGTGACCAGTATATAGTAGTACAGTGCTGCATTGTGGTGACCACCAGTATATAGTAGCACAGTACAGTAGGCCATTGCTGTATCTTGCAGCTCCGTGTCAGTCTCAGTTCTAGTATCCTGATCAGTGCTCAATATCTGTGCTGCATTGTGGTGACCAGTATATAGTAGTACAGTGCTGCATTGTGGTGACCACCAGTATATAGAAGTACAGTACAGTAGTCCATTGCTGTATCTTGCAGCTCCATGTCAGACTCAGTTCTAGTATCCTGATCAGTGCTCAATATCTGTGCTGCATTGTGGTGACCAGTATATAGTAGTACAGTGCTGCATTGTGGTGACCACCAGTATATAGTAGAACAGTACAGCAGGCCATTGCTGTATCTTGCAGCTCCATGTCAAACTCAGTTCTAGTATCCTGATCAGTGCTCAATATCTGTGCTGAAATGTGGTGACCAGTATATAGTAGTACAGTGCTGCATTGTGGTGACCAACAGTATACAGTAGTACAGTACAGTAGGCCATTGCTGTATCTTGCAGCTCCGTGTCACTTCTAGTATCCTGAACAGTGCTCAATATCTGTTCTGCATTGTGGTGATCAGTATATAGTAGTATAGTGCTGCATTGTGGTGACCAGTGTATAGTAGTACAGTAGAGTAGGCTATATCTGTATCTTGCTGCACTGTGTCACTTCTAGTATCCTGAACAGTGCTTAACATCTCTGCTCAGTGTCAGTGCTGCATTGTGGTGACTAAAAGTCCAGTGTCTTGTGCTGCATCTTGCTGCTGTAGGGTGCTGTTGTAGTGTCCTGTCACTGTGCATAGGTCATCATCATTCCAGTCACAGTGGTATCTGGTATCTATATAGTGGTATCTCTGATTCCAGACATTACTGCCGTCTAATTCCAAATATATTACTGAGAACAAAAATGTGGAGGGTAAAATAGGGAAAGATCAAGATTCACTTCCACCTAGTGCTGAAGCTGCTGCCATAAGTCAGGGCAGAGACGATGAAATGCCATCAACGTCGTCTGCCAAGGCCGATGCCCAATGTCATAGTAGAGAGCGTGTAAAATCTAAAAAGCAAAAGTTTAGTAAAATGATGACCCAAAAATCTAAACTAAAAGCGTCTGAGGAGAAGCGTAAACTTGCCAATATGCCATTTACGACACGGAGTGGCAAGGAATGGCTGAGGCCCTGACCTATGTTCATGGCTAGTAGTTCAGCTTCACATTAGGATGGAAGCACTCATCCTCCCACTAGAAAAATGAAAAGAGTTAAGCTGGCAAAAGCACAGCAAAGAACTGTGCGTTCTTCTAAATCACAAATCCCCAAGGAGAGTCCAACTGTGTTGGTTGTGATGCCTGACCTTCCCAACACTGGACACGAAGAGGTGGCTCCTTCCACCATTTGCACGCCCCCTGCAAGTGCTGGAAGGAGCACCCACAGTCCAGCTCCTGATCTTCAAATTGAAGATGTAACTGTTGAAGTACACCAGGATGAGGATATGGGTGTTGCTGGCGCTGAGGAGGAAATTGACAAGGAGGATTCTGATGGAGAGGTGGTTTGTTTAAGTCAGGCACCCGGGGAGACACCTGTTGTACGTGGGATGAATATGGCCATTGACATGCCTGGTCAAAATACAAAAAAAAAAAATCACCTTTTCGGTGTGGAATTATTTTAACAGAAATGCGGACAACAGGTGTCAAGCAGTGTGTTGCCTTTGTCAAGCTGTAATAAGTAGCGGTAAGGACGTTAACCACCTAGGAACATACGTCACCTGGAGCGCATTCATCAGAAGTCACTGATAAGTTCAAAAACTTTGGGTGACAGTGGAAGCAGTCCTCTGACGACTAAATCCCTTCTTCCTCTTGTACCCAAGCTCATGCAAACGGTTCTGGTATGAAAGATAGATAGTGTCTAGTTAGACAGTCAATAGATAGACACCATATGTTAGAAGGACATTAGGTCGACAGGGTCAAAAGGTCGACATGGAAAAGGTCGACAAGTCAAAATGTCGACAGGTCAATAGGTCGACAGGGTCAAAAGGTCGACATGAAAATGGTCGACATGAAAAAGGTAGACACCATGATTTTTGCATTTTTGTGGTTTGTGTGGATAGTTTTGTCATCTGGGACCCCCAATTGTAGAAAGGCTTCGCTCGCCACGCTTCGGGCACGGTGGCTCGCTGCGCTCGCCACAAGGTTTATAACCAACTCTATGCCGTCATGGATAGAGAAAGTATGAAATAATCCAAAAACATGTTACATAAAAAAAAACATTTGTCTATCTTTTTTATGTCGACCATTTTCATGTCGACCTTTTGACCATGTCGACCTTTTGACCTGTCGACTTTTCCATGTCGACATTTTGACCATGTCGACTTTTTGACCCTGTCGACCTAATGTCTGTCTAATATATGGTGTCTATCTATTGACTGTCTAACTAGACACTGTCTATCTATCAAACGGATAGGCCTGCAAACCACCCCACCAACTCCCTCAATGTCAATTTCCTCCTTAGACAGGAACGCCAATAGTCCTGCAGGCCATGTCACTCCTAACTGGGATTCCTCCGATGGATCCGTGAGTGGAACGCCTACTGCTGCTGTTGTTACTGCTGGCGCTGCTGTTGTTGCTGCTGGGAGTCGAACTACATCCCAGAGGGGAAGTCGGAAGACCACTTGTACTACTTCCAGTAAGCAATTGACTGTCCAACAGTCCTTTGCGAGGAAGATGAAATATCACAGCAGTCATCCTGTTGCAAAGCGGATAACTCAGGCCTTGACAACTATGTTGGTGTTAGACGTGCGCCCGGTATCCGCCGTTACTTCACAGAGACTTAGAGAATTTCATGAGGTAGTGTGTCCCCGGTACCAAATACCATCTAGGTTCCACTTCTCTAGGCAGACGATACTGAGAATGTACACAGACGTCAGAAAAAGAGTCACCAGTGTCCTAAAAAATGCAGTTGTACCCAGTGTCCACTTAACCACGGACATGTGGACAAGTGGAGCAGTGCAGACTAAAGACTATATGACTGTGACAGCCCACTGGGTAGAAGTATTGCCTCCTGCAGCAACAACAGTAGCAGCAGCACCAGTAGCAGCATCTCGCAAACGCCATCTCATTCCTAGGCAGGCTACGCTTTGTATCACCGCTTTCCATAAGAGGCACACAGCTGACAACCTCTTACGGAAACTGAGGAACATCATTGCAGAATGGCTTACCCTAATTGGACTCTCCTGGGGATTTGTGACATCGGACAACGCCACCAATATTGTGCGTGCATTACATGTGGAAAAATTCCAGCACGTCCCATGTTTTGCACATACAATGAATTTGGTGGTGCAGAATTTTATAAAAAACGAAAGGAGATGCTGTCGGTGGCCCGAAGAATTGCGGGCCACTTTCGGCATTCAGCTACCACATGCCGAAGACTGGAGCACCAGCAAACACTCCTGAACATGCCCTGCCATCAGCTGAAGCAAGAGGTGGTAACGAGGTGGAATTCAACCCTCTATATGCTTCAGAGGATGGAGGAGCAGCAAAAGGCCGTTCAAGCCTATACATCTGCCTACGATATAGGCAAAGAAGGGGGAATGCACCTGACTCAAGCGCAGTGGAGAATGATTTCAACATTGTGCAAGGTTCTTCAACCCTTTGAACTTGCCACACGTGAAGTCAGTTCAGACACTGCCAGCCTAAGTCTGGTCATCCCTCTCATCAGGCTTTTGCAGAAGCAGCTGGAGAGATTGAAGGATGAGCTAGAACTGAGCGATTCCGCTAGGCATGTGGGACTTGTGGACTGAGCCCTTCATTCGCTTAACCAGGATTCATGGGTGGTCAATCTGTTGTAATCAGAGCACTAAATTTTGGCCACCGTGCTCGAGCCTAGGTTTAAAGCCTACATTGTATCTCTCTTTCCGGGAGACACAAGTCTGCAGATGTTCAAAGACCTGCTGGTGAGACACTTGTCAAGTCAAGCAGAACGTGACCCGCCAACAGCTCCTCCTTCATTTTCTCCCACCACTGGAGCTGCCAGGAAAAGGATAACATTTCCAAAACCACCCGCTGGCGGTGATGCAGGGCAGTCAGGAGCAAGTGCTGACATCTGGTCCGGACTGACGGACCTGCCAACAATTACTGACATGTCATCTACTGTCACTGCGTATGATTCTGTCACCATTGAAAGAATGGTGGAGTATTATATGAGTGACAGCATCACTGTAGGCATGTCAGACAGTCCGTATGTATACTGGCAGGAAAAAGGGGCAATTTGGAGGCCCTTGCACAAACTGGCTTTATTTTACCTAAGTTGCCCCCCCCTTGTCAGCGATCGGCGTAGGGGGTTACTTCCAGAAAATGTGGAGAAGATGATGTTCATCAAAATGAATTATAATACATTCCTCCGTGGAGACATTTACCAGCAATTGCCTCCAGAAATTACCCAGGGACCTGTGATGGTGGATTCCAGTGGGGACAAATTAATACTCTGTGAGGAGGGGGATGTACACAGTGAAAGGGGTGAGGAATCGGACGATGAGGAGGAGGTGGACATCTTGCATTTGTAGAGCCAGTTTGTGCAAGGAGAGATTGATTGCTTCTTTTTTGATGGGGGCCCAAACCAACCAATCATTTCAGCCACAGTCGTGTGGCAGACCCTGTCGCTGAAATGATGGGTTTGTTAAAGTGTGCATGTCCTGTTTATACAACAACATAAGGGTGGGTGGGAGGGCCCAAGGACAATTCCATCTTGCATCTCTTTTTTTATGTATTATTCGCATCATGTGCTGTTTGGGGACTATTTTTTAAAGTGGCATCCTGTCCGACACTGCAGTGCCACGCCTAGATGGGCCAGGTGTTTGTGCCGGCCACTTGGGTCGCTTAGCTTAGTCATCCAGCGACCTTTATGCAAATGTTAGGACTAAAAATAATATTGTGAGGTGGGAGGTGTTCAGAATAGACTGGAAAAATTAGTGGAAATTATGGTTATTGAGGTTAATAATACTATAGGTACAAAATTACCCCCAAATTCTATGATTTAAGCTGTTTTTGAGGGTTTTTTTTTTTTTAAAACACCCGAATACGACAAAATTTCTTAAGTGAGGTTTTACCAAAACGCGTCCGAATCCAAAACACGACCGTAGAACCGAATCCAAAACCAAAACACAAAACACGAAAAGTGGGCGGTGCACATCTCTAGTTATGTAAGTAGTGATGAGCGGGTTCGGATCCTCGGGATCCGAACCCCCCCGAACTTCACCCATTTTACACGGGTCCGAGGCAGACTCGGATCCTCCCGCCTTGCTCGGTTAACCCGAGCGCGCCCGAACGTCATCATCCCGCTGTCAGATTCTCGCGAGATTCGTATTCTATATAAGGAGCCGCGCGTCGCCGCCATTTTTCACTCGTGCATTGGAGATGATCGTGAGAGGACGTCTCAGTTTCTATGTTCAGTGGGCTGCAAATTGTGCTGCAAATATCTGTGCTCAGTGTGCCGCAAATATCTGTGCTCAGTGTGCTGCAAGTGCAAATATCTACGTTCTCTGCCTGAAAAACGCTCCATATCTGACTGTGCTCAGTGTGCGGCAAATATCTGTGCTCAGTGTGCTAATTGCTTTATTGTGGGGACTGGGGACCAGCAGTATTATATAGGAGGAGTACAGTGCAGAGTTTTGTTGACCAGTGACCATCAGTATTATATATTCTCTGCCTGAAAAACGCTCCATATCTGTGCTGCATTGTAGTATATAGTAGGAGGACAGTGCAGAATTTTGCTGACCACCAGTATAACTATATATATAGCAGTACGGTACAGTAGTCCACTGCTCTACCTACCTCTATGTCGTCAAGTATACTATCCATCCATACCTGTGGTGCATTTCAGTTTTGCACAGTTTGCTGACCACCAGTATATACTATATAGCAGTACGGTACAGAAGGCCACTGCCCTACCTACCTCTGTGTCATCAAGTATACTATCCATCCATACCTGTGGTGCATTTCAGTTTTGCACAGTTTGCTGACCACCAGTATAACTATATATATAGCAGTACGTTACAGTAGTCCACTGCCCTACCTACCTCTGTGTCATCAAGTATACTATCCATCCATACCTGTGGTGCATTTCAGTTTTGCACAGTTTGCTGACCACCAGTATATACTATATAGCAGTACGGTACAGAAGGCCACTGCTCTACCTACCTCTGTGTCGTCAAGTATACTATCCATCCATACCTGTGGTGCATTTCAGTTTTGCACAGTTTGCTGACCACCAGTATAACTATATATATAGCAGTACGGTACAGTAGTCCACTGCTCTACCTACCTCTGTGTCGTCAAGTATACTATCCATCCATACCTGTGGTGCATTTCAGTTTTGCACAGTTTGCTGACCTCCAGTATATAATATATAGCAGAACGGTACAGTAGGCCACTGCTCTACCTACCTCTGTGTCGTCAAGTATACTATCCATCCATAACTGTGGTGCATTTCAGTTTTGCACAGTTTGCTGACCACCAGTATATAATATATAGCAATACGGTACAGAAGGCCACTGCTCTACCTACTTCTGTGTCATCAAGTATACTATCCATCCATACCTGTGGTGCATTTCAGTTTTGCACAGTTTGCTGACCACCAGTATATAATATATAGCAGTACGGTACAGTAGGCCACTGCTCTACCTACCTCTGTGTCGTCAAGTATACTATCCATCCATACCTGTGGTGTAGGGAGGCCAATCCCGGGATCGGGATCGGTGGGATACCGGGATTTAGGCCCAAAAATGGCCGAGATTCAATCCCGGGATTGGAAGCTCCAATCCCGGGGATTGAGGGATCAGCGTTGAGCGTCCTCAGGACGATTAGATGCTGCCCGGCTCCCTCCTCCTGTCTCCCCCTGCGCAGCGTGACCTGTGACTGTGAGGTCATGCTGCGCTTTCTATAGCCGCCGAGCCGGAAAGTACGGTGGTCTTCACCCGCCGCCTCCTCCCGGCTCACCCTGCACTCACCCGCTGCCTCCTCCCAGCAGCCCTACACTCACCCACCGGCTCCGCTGCACTCACCCGCCGGCTCCTCCTCACCCGCTACCTGGCTGTGCAGGTTTGTACGTTTTTTTTTATGTCTGCAGGGCAGGAGGGGCGGGGCACGGGGGGGGGGGGGGCGGCCGGACACAGTCTACAGCCAATCCCGGGTATCCCGGGAATCCCGGGATTGACCTTTTTCAATCCCGATACCCGGGATTGAAAAAATGGCCCGGGATTGGCTTCCCTACTGTGGTGCATTTCAGTTTTGCACAGTTTGCTGACCATCAGTATATACTATATAGCAGAACGGTACAGTAGGCCACTGCTCTACCTACCTCTGTGTCGTCAAGTATACTATCCATCCATACCTGTGGTGCATTTCAGTTTTGCAGTTTGCTGACCACCAGTATAACTATATATATAGCAGTACGGTACAGTAGTCCACTGCTCTACCTACCTCTGTGTCATCAAGTATACTATCCATCCATACCTGTGGTGCATTTCAGTTTTGCACAGTTTGCTGACCACCAGTATATACTATATAGCAGTATGGTACAGAAGGCCACTGCTCTACCTACCTCTGTGTCGTCAAGTATACTATCCATCCATACCTGTGGTGCATTTCAGTTTTGCACAGTTTGCTGACCACCAATATATAATATATAGCAGTACGGTACAGTAGGCCACTGCGCTACCTACCTCTGTGTCATCAAGTATACTATCCATCCATACCTGTGGTGCATTTCAGTTTTGCACAGTTTGCTGACCACCAGTGTATAATATATAGCAGTACGGTACAGTAGGCCACTGCTCTACCTACCTCTGTGTCGTCAAGTATACTATCCATCCATACCTGTGGTGCATTTCAGTTTTGCACAGTTTGCTGACCATCAGTATATACTATATAGCAGAACGGTACAGTAGGCCACTGCTCTACCTACCTCTGTGTCGTCAAGTATACTATCCATCCATACCTGTGGTGCATTTCAGTTTTGCAGTTTGCTGACCACCAGTATAACTATATATATAGCAGTACGTTACAGTAGTCCACTGCTCTACCTACCTCTGTGTCGTCAAGTATACTATCCATCCATACCTGTGGTGCATTTCAGTTTTGCACAGTTTGCTGACCACCAGTATATACTATATAGCAGTATGGTACAGAAGGCCACTGCTCTACCTACCTCTGTGTCATCAAGTATACTATCCATCCATACCTGTGGTGCATTTCAGTTTTGCACAGTTTGCTGACCACCAGTATATAATATATAGCAGTACGGTACAGTAGGCCACTGCGCTACCTACCTCTGTGTCATCAAGTATACTATCCATCCATACCTGTGGTGCATTTCAGTTTTGCACAGTTTGCTGACCACCAGTGTATAATATATAGCAGTACGGTACAGTAGGCCACTGCTCTACCTACCTCTGTGTCGTCAAGTATACTATCCATCCATACCTGTGGTGCATTTCAGTTTTGCACAGTTTGCTGACCACCAGTATATACTATATAGCAGTACGGTACAGTAGGCCACTGCTCTACCTACCTCTGTGCGCCTCTTTTTTTCTTTGCATCATGTGCTGTTTGGGGACTATTTTTTTGAAGTGCCATCCTGTCTGACACTGCAGTGCCACTCCTAGATGGGCCAGGTGTTTGAGTCGGCCACTTGGGTCGCTTAGCTTAGTCATCCAGCGACCTCGGTGCCAATTTTAGGACTAAAAATAATATTGTGAGGTGTGAGGTGTTCAGAATAGACTGAAAATGAGTGGAAATTATGGTTATTGAGGTTAAGAATACTATGGGATCAAAATGACCCCCAAATTCTATGATTTAAGCTGTTTTTGAGTTTTTTTGTAAAAAAAACACCCGAATCCAAAACACACCCGAATCCGCCAAAAAAATTTCAGGGAGGTATTGCCAAAACGCGTCCGAATCCAAAACCAAAACCCGAAAATTTCCGGTGCATATCACTAGTTATAAGGCACAATGATTCCTATGGTTACATCCATATTAAATAACGTTTCTCATGGTCACTTACAGTATATGGAAGCTCTTCTAAAACACACAAAGAAATTCTGTAAAATATCAGTGTCTTTTCTTCAACAAGTAGATATTACAAATGCTGGGGCTCATTTACATTTGGATTTAAGTAATTTTCATGGCACACCTCTCAGATAAGGCCAAGGGTTAAAGTGAGCTGGAACAGGACGGAACTGCATTCCGTCAGTTCCACTTGAAGATGGAACGCAGTTCTGCCTCCTCCGGCTCACCTCACCCAATGTGTGCCGGCGCCGCAGCGAGATGCCGGGCGCCCGCTGTTATCAGCGGCTCCCAGCTCTCCCCGCACAGTGGAAACCCGGCGGCAGGAGCTCACTACTGAGCTCCTGCTTCCGGCTCCTGGCTCTAGTGTGCGCTATGAGAGAGACGTAATGACGTCTCTCTCATAGTGCAGGGAGCCGGACGCCAGGAGATCACAGCGGTCAGACGCGGGAGCGGGGCTTGGTAAGTATGGTGTTTTTTTTTTTGAAAGGCACGTCTGCTGGGGGCAAGCTACAAGGGGTAAACTACTGAGGGCAAACTACAGGGGCACATTACTACGGGGGGCATTACTACTTGGGGTACACTACTGGGAGCATAACTACAGGGGCTAAACTACTGGGGGCATTACTATTTGGTGACTAAACTACAGGGGGGCATTACTACAGGGGGGATAAACTACAAGGGGCAAACTACAGAGGGCATTACTACTGGGGGCATTACTACTTGGGGCAAGCTACATGGGGCAAAATACTGGGGTAAGCTACTGGGGGCAAACTACAGGGGTCAGTGGCGTAACTAGAAATTTTTCTCCCCCAAGCCAAAAAATTCTTTGGCGCCCCCCCCCCCCCCCCACCCGCCGCATAATTGGGAGCAAGAAAGGGATAAATATGCGCGCGCCTAAGGCGCGCGCTGCAAAAAAAAGGGGCGTGGTTTTGTTGGAATGGGCGTGGTTTCTCATAAAGGGGCGTGGTATTGCAGGAAAAGACTACCTTATACCCCAGTTTTGCAACCTGCACGCCCAGACGTTAGCCACCACAGGAAAGAAAAATAATCCTGATTCATGCCCCTTACATTATTTGTCATTTTTCCTCCTTATAGTAATGCCCAATATACATTATGCCACATACTGCAATGGCCCTTAGACATTATTCCACACACAATAATGCACATGACACATTATGCCACACACCATAATGCCCCCGACACATTATGCCACACACCGTAATGCCTGTGACACATTATGCCACACACCGTAATGCCTGTGACACATTATGCCACACACCGTAATGCCCCCGACACATTATGACAGGAATCGCAATGCCCGTTATACATTATGCTACACACTGCAATGCCCCTGATACATTATAGCACATACAATGCCTGTGACACATTATGACACACACCGCAATGACCTTGAGACATTATACCACAATGCCCGTGATATAGTATACCATACACCGTAATGCCTGTGACACATACCGCAATGCCCTGCCCGTTACACCCTATGCCACACACCGCAATGCCCGTTATGTATTATGCCACACTGCAATGACCCTGAGACATTATACCACATACCACAATGCCCGTGATATAGTATACCACACACCGTAATGCCTGACACATTATGACACACACCGCAATGTCCGTGATACATTATGCCACACACTGCAATGACCCTGAGACATTATACCACATATCACAATGCCCGCGATATAGTATACCATACACCGTAATGCCTGTGACACATTATGACACACACCGCAATGTCCGTGATACATTATGCCACACACCGTAATGCCCATTACACATTAAGTCCTACAGTAAGGCTTCTAATTACTTTTCAATTACCTTCTCGTTGTCAGGGGTTTCATGCACTGGGTGTCATGCTCGTTGCCAGGTGTTTCATGCACTGGGTGTCATGCTCGTTGTCAGGTGTTTCATGCACTGGGTGTCATGCTCGTTGCTAGGAGGTAGTCCTTGTTGCTAGGGCTGTGCTCCCAGTGCCACATATGACCCCAGTGCCAGATATTCCCCCACGGTGCCAGGTACTCACATGCCCCCGGTGCCAAATATAGCCCCCCCCATGTGCCAGGTACACATATACCCCCCCAGTGCCACATATGCCCCCAGTGCCAGATATTCCCCCCCAGTGCCACATATGCCCCCAGTGCCAGATATTCCCCCCGTGCCAGATATGCCGCCAGTGCCATATATTCCCCCCCCAGTGCCACATATGCCCCCAGTGCCAGATATTCCCCCAGTGCCAGATATCCCCCCTAGTGCCAGACATCCCCCCCAGTGCCAGACATCCCCCCCCCAGTGCCATATATGCCCCAGTGCCAGACATCCCCCCCCCAGTGCCAGATATCCCCCCCAGTGCCAGACACCCCCCCCCCAGTGCCATATATGCCCCAGTGCCAGACATCCCCCCCCAGTGCCATATATGCCCCAGTGCCAGACATCCCCCCCAGTGCCAGATATCCCCCCCAGTGCCAGACACCCCCCCCCCCCAGTGCCAGATATCCCCCCCCCCCAGTGCCATATATGCCCCAGTGCCAGATATCCCCCCTAGTGCCAGACATCTCCCCCCCAGTGCCAGATATCCCCCCCAGTGCCAGACATCCCCCCCCCAGTGCCAGATATCCCCCCCAGTGCCAGACATCCCCCCCCCAGTGCCATATATGCCCCAGTGCCAGATATCCCCCCTAGTGCCAGACATCTCCCCCCCAGTGCCATATATGCCCCAGTGCCAGACATCCCCCCCCAGTGCCAGATATTCCCCCCAGTGCCGCCGTCGCCGCCGCCGCTTATTGGAGGGACACGGAGGGCACAGATCGCCTCTCCTGTGTCCCTCCTGCTGCATCATCTCCGGCGGCCGCGGGTCTAATAGGGGGAAGTGCCGTCCGTGAGCCAATTAGAGCTCACGGACGGCACTTCCCCCTATTAGACCCGCGGCTGCCGGAGATGATGCAGGAGGGACACAGGAGAGGCACACGCTGTGCCGTCCGTGTCCCTCCAACAAGCGGCGGCGGGAAGGAGAAAGCAGACTGACATGCGGGCGCTCGTCCGCATGTCAGTCTGCTGTAATCAGTGGCGCCCCCGCAGCCCCTCGCCCCCAAGCCACCGCGAGGACTGCGGGGGCAGTAGTTACGCCACTGACAGGGGTGCATTACTACTGGGGGCATAACTACAGGGGCACATTACTACTGGGGGCATAACTACAGGGGCATTATTACTGGGGCAAACTACAGGGGCATTACTACAGCGGGGCTAAACTACAAGGGGGCATTACTACTGGGGGCATTACTACCGGGGGCATTACTACTGGGGGCATTACTACTTAGGGCAAGCTACAGGGGGCTAACTACTGGGGGCAAGGTACACGGGGCTAACTACTGGGGGCAAGCTACAAGGGGTAAACTACTGAGGGCAAACTACAGGGGCGCATTACTACTGGGGGCATTACTACTTGGGGCACACTACTGGGAGCATAACTACAGGGGCTAAACTACTGGGGGCATTACTATTTGGGGACTAAACTACAGGGGGACATTACTACAGGGGGGTTAAACTACAAGGGGCAAACTACAGAGGGTATTACTACTGGCGGCATTACTACTTGGGGCAAGCTACATGGGGCAAAATACTGGGGTAAGCTACTGGGGGCAAACTACAGGGGTGCATTACTACTGGGGGCATAACTAAAGGGGCACATTACTACTGGGGGCATAACTACAGGGGCATTATTACTGGGGGCAAACTACAGGGGCATTACTACAGCGGGGCTAAACTACAAGGGGCATTACTACTGGGGGCATTACTACCGGGGGCATTACTACTGGGGGCATTACTACTTGGGGCAAGCTACAGGGGGCTAACTACTGGGGGCAAGGTACATGGGGCTAACTACTGGGGGCAAACTACAAGGGGTCAAACTACTGGGGGCAAACTACAGGGGTGCATTACTTCTTGGGGCATAAATACAGGGGCACTTTACTACTGGGGGCATAACTACAGGGGGGCTAATCTACAAGGGGGCAAACTACAGGTGGGCTAAACTACTGGGGGAATTCATACTTGGGGCAAACTACATGGGACTAAACTACTGGCGGCATTACTACTGGGGGGCTAAACTACTGGGGGCATGACTGCATGGGCTAAACTACATGGGGCATTACCACTGGGGGCTAAACTAGATGGGGCTAAACTACTGGGGGCATTACTACTGAGGAGCTAAACTACTGGGGGCATAACTGCAGGGGCTAAACTACAGGGGGCTAAACTACATGGGGCAAACTACGTGAGGACTAAACTACAGGGGCTAAACTACTAGCGGCATTACCACTGGGAGGCTAAACTAAAGTGGGGATAAACGACTGGGGTCATAACTGCAGGGGCATTACTACTGGGGGCTAAACTACTGGGGGCATAACTACTGGGGCTAAACGACTGAGGGCATTACTACAGGCAACATTACTACTGGGGGCAATACTACACAGGGACATTACAATTAAGGGCATTACTAATGGGGGCACTACTAATGAGGGCATTGTAAAGGGGGCACTTCATAAGGGGCATCACTCCAGGGGACATAAGGGGCACTACTACTGGGGGCACTGCATAAGAGGCACCACTACTATGGGCTCTATATAAGGGGCACTACCAGTACAGTGGACATTGCATAAGGAGCACTACTACTGTGGTCATTGTAAAAGGGGCGCTACTGCTGTGGGCATTGTGTATTACGGGGTGCTACTACTGTGGGCATTATGTGTATTAGGGGTGCTACTACTGTGGGCATTATTGGTATTGTGTGACCATGCCCCTTTCATTTTGAGACCATGCCCTTGTTTTTGGATGGGCACCGGGGGGAGGGGGGAGGTCCACCACCTCTCTAGGACCACTTTAAGCACTGGATATAGCAGTGCTCATCCGCGCTTATAGGTGTTCCATTCACAATCTCCCTGAAATGCTTTTTCAAAATTAAGCAAGTATGAACTGAGGGCCTAATTCAGTAAGGATAGCAAATTCTGCTAATCAGCAGAATTTGCTATCCTTTTCCTAGTATGCTGGGGGCCGCCCATCGCTGGGCAAGGCCGCCCAGCATGCTGACCGCCGCCTCCCCCCCCCCCTTCAACAATCAGAAATTGCGATCAGCTAAGCCACTTTCATGATTGCGGTGGCTGTGTGTGACATCTCACAGCCGTCGTGATCACGCTCCCAATCGTACGCCTCCGCCCCCTGTTCGCGCCGTACCACCCCTGCAACGCTCCGTCTCCTCCCTGGAAATGGAGAGTTGCTCGCCCCTCCGCCCCGTGACCGCCTTCGCCTGATTGACAGGCAGAGGCGATCGCATTTTCTGCGCCCCCCCCCCCGCAGAAAGTGCAGGCGCATGCGCAGGATGAGCGCTGCGCATGCGCCCACGGGCGATCGTAAAAATTCCGGTCGGATCGCTATTTGCGATCCAACCTGAATTAGGCCCTGTATTATATATTAAGGCTGAATCAAATAAACAAAATTCTCCCAGGGAATTCGTAGGATGGGGCATGGTGTTTGAGGGGCTGTACCTCATAAACTCTTGGAAGTGCTGAGCTGAAATTTGCATGGACACATAGAACTGTAGCCTGGTGCTGTATGCCAAATTTTAGGGCAATAAAATAAAAAATTAATAATTAGGAACAATCTAACCTTTAAACTGTCGTTTTTTTTTCTCCCACTACCTGTTTGGTTAAAAGTGACACTTTTCTCTGAAGTCTATGAGGGATTTTTGTTAGGTAGCTCTTGGTTCAGTGTAGGGCCTTTTGGGGTTCGGGTAATTAAGAGAGGTACAGTTTAAAAAAAAAATTAGAGACAATATGCCCCATTTTAGAGATAGGGAATTTCAGTTCCTTGCGCCTGAGCAGTGGCCACCTACAGGGGGTGGTGTACTGCAAGCGGCTTCACTTGGGTGCACAAATATGGCCGTCGTCTCCCTGATGCGAAGGGCAGCGGAGGGCATGGTGTCGGTGGAGGGCATGGTGGCAGTAGGAGGCGTGATGCGGCGGCCATGGTACGAGTGGCAGAGCATCCTGAAGGTAGCAGCGGGAGGCAGTAGAGTACACAGCACAGGGCATGATGGCAGGGGCATAGTGGCAGAAAGAAGCAGTGGGGATAGCAGCGGGACTGGCAGCATTGGTGGCAGGGCTTGCATCCTGAATGATGAAGTTCCTACTTAACATAAATGCAGAGTTCGGCAGCGGTAGGGCAGGTCCGGCATTTCCAATTCTAAAAATGGCAAAGGGGCGCTATGTTTAAGATTCAAATGGCTCATTGTGTCATCAACCTGCCCCCTTACACTGGCTTATATAAGCCTGTGTCAGTCTGTCGGTGGAGGAGGGAGAAGCACTCCTGAAGAAAGAAGACGCAGAGGAATTCCGGGAAGGGCAGCGGCCTTGCAAAAGAGCTTAAAGGCCCCCACCATCCAGGTGAAGACGCCAAGGAGGTACTGGGGGAAACGGCAGCCATGCAAAAGAGCATAAAAGCCGCCACTCTCTGGCTGAAGACGTCGGGAAAATGGCGGCCATGCAAAAGAGCTTATAGGCCACCCCTCCCCCAGATGAAAATGCTGCCTAATAAAATATTTAAACAGTCGGTGTTATGTCTTTATTTTAATATTTCTTTTACAAGGGTACTATAGGTACCAGAGGGCCCCTAATGTCTGCCTGCTGGTACATATGGTTCTCCAAGTACCAACATTCAGGGAAGACTTGCTGTCACCTGTAGTCCTCCTGTAAAAGACAATATTTCACTAAAGGACTATGAACTCATCATCCATAGCCCAGGGGTGGTGGGCATAGCTTTAAGCTTCAGCCCTAGCCCTTGGGTGCCCCAGAGGGGGGAACACCTTTACTGGGGGGTTTCCTGTAGGCAGAGTCTTGCAGTGTTTGATAGTGATGTTACTCCACACAACTGATAGTTAACCAGAACGCTGGTTTATTAATATACAAAGACAACACTTGTTAATGTGGAAGATGTTCTGCAGCAGCAGTAACTCACTCATATATATAACAGACTGGTACAGTGAAAGCACGGTACTTATTGCTATACGTCATGCGGCTGTGGTAAGGCAGTGATGAGATGGAAGGCTGCACATCCATGTAGACTGACTCCCGTTGGAAGGAACACACACCGCACACTGCTCTTCGTCCCGCTCAGGCAGTACGACACACGCTACAAGAGGAACCGTCTCTCTCTCCACTGCAGAAGGAACTGTGTCATCAGTCTCCGCCTCCCTGATGCTCCAGCACTAGAGGGTAAATACTAGAGAATGCGCACCCATTGTAATGTATACATAGGAGACAAGGTACTGAGTGCACTATACTCCAACACCCCCCCTCGCTCAGGACTGTCTCCGTTCACATATAAAAGAACATGACATTTTATCAAAACTTTTCAATAAAGTCATACCTGTAGCCGAAAACATGGTTATGAAGCAAAAAACAGTAAGAACAAATCAACATCAAATATATTCTAGTCCACACTCTTTCAAGAACACATTTAACAGGTGTGATGACAGTCCCTTTGTCAACTTTTGTCAGCAACATTGTCCTCGCTTGCCACATATTCCACATTGATGGACTTATTCTCCACTAATGCACAAATTAAGAAATGTTTTATGGCAATTTGCTTAGACCGTCCATAAATGCTTGGTGCTAGAACACAAATCTATTGCTCCTTTGTTATCACAGGCAATATTGATGGTCTCACTGGGATAAAGAAGACTATGGGGGGCATTTACTAAGCAGTGATAAGAGCGGAGAAGTGAGCCAGTGGAGAAGTTGCCCATGGCAACCAATCAGCACTGATATAACATCTATAATTTGCATTCTATAAAATTATACAGAGATGCTGATTGGTTGATGGGGCAACTTCTCCACTGGCTCACTTCTCCACTCTTATCACTTCTTAGTACATACCCCCCTTAATTCACACAAAGTCTCTTTTATCCACAGTACTTCCTTTGATGTTTATGTAAGTGCCATATACTCCGCTTCTGTAGTAGAAAGGGCAACTGTGGGTTGCTTCCTGCTCACCCAGCTGACGGCTGCGCCTGCCAATATAAACAGATACCCTGTGTAGGAACGACGGTCATCCTCATCTGACCCCCAGTCGGCTTCACAGAAAACTTTTAAGCTGGAATCTTTAGACTTTGTAAATCCCAACTTTAGTGAACTTGTACCTTTAAGGTATCTTAAAATTCTTTTAACTGCAATCCAGTTTTGCCAGGATTGATTGCAAACTGACTTGGCCGACTTAATGCATGTGTGATGTCAGGACGAATCCCAATACTTGTGTACATTAAGCTACCAACGGCATTCTGATAAGGATATCTTTCATTTCCTCTATCTCTTCCTGGCTGCTTGGTGACATGGCCTTTACCATTTTTACACCTTTGTCAATGGAAGTGCTTACTGGTTTTGCATCAGACATTCCATACTTGGGAAGTATTGCCTCAATATATGTTTGTTGATCATATTGTAACTAGAGATGTGCACCGGAAATTTTTCGGGTTTTGTGTTTTGGTTTTGGATTCGGTTCCGCGGCCGTGTTTTGGATTCAGACATGTTTTGGCAAAACCACCCTGAAAATTTTTTGTCGGATTCGGGTGGGTTTTTTTAAAAAAAAAACCCCTCAAAAACAGCTTAAATCATAGAATTTGGGGGTAATTTTGATCCATAGTATTATTAACCTCAATACCCATAATTTCCACTCTTTTCCAGTCTATTCTGAACACCTCACAATATTATTTTTAGTCCTAAAATTTGCACCGAGGTCGCTGGATGACTAAGCTAAGCGACCCAAGTGGGCGGCACAAACACCTGGCCCATCTAGGAGTGGCACTGCAGTGTCAGACAGGATGGCACTTAAAAAAATTGGCCCCAAACAGCACATGATGCAAAGAAAAGAGAAAAAGAGGTGCACTGTGGTCACTGGTGTCACAACTGAGGGCCTGAGCTGACGGGAGGCAGCCTCTGTTGTAGGGGCTGAGATGTAACGGAACCTGGGAGGTTGTATCAGACCCCTAGACATGTAAGTAACATGTAGAATAACTGCCCGAAGGCGTGACCACGACAACCAGGATAAAAGTCAATGATGTTTATTATGACAAACTCCGTAACACAGCAGCAGTAAAGGAAACATAAAAGTCAACAGAGGATAAATACAATTCCTGGGTACTACAGGGTGGCAAGGGCCGCAGGCACTGGTAGTGTGAGACAGTTCTTATAATCTTCTAGTTGGAAAGTCCTTACCAGGCCTGACTGTAGCAATGGAGAGAACCCAGGATCGTACCAGCTGGTGTTCCAGGAAAGGCTGGGCTGCTGAAGATAAAACGGCTGCTGTGGATACTGGCTGGAACCAGACTGTTGTTGGTACGGAGTGGATACTGGCTGGAACCAGTTAAATAATAAACGAACTTGAGAGCGATGAAATAATAATGAAGTTTGGAGTTTGAGAGCGGTGAAATAATAATACCGGTGGAGAGTGGTAAACTGCAGAAAGGACACCGGCCCTTTAAGAGAAGCTGTACACTGCTGGAAGCTGGGCTGGAAGCAGGTGATTGTTGTAGCTGGAAACAGGTGAGTCCAGAATGGATCGGAGAGTCAGGCTACACCGCAGATGGAATGCTGGTGCGGGTCTCTATAGCAGAAGTCTGGAGACAGGAGCTGGAACCTGGAAGACAACCACAGGAGAGAGACAAACTGGAACTAGGTTAGACAACCAAAGCACTGACGCCTTCCTTGCTCAGGCACAGCTTACTTATACCTGCAGCAAGGAAGGGGTTGGCTAGGCAATTATGCAAATCAACAATACAGACAGCAGATTGGTGGAAATGCTCAGATGACAAAATCCAAGATGGCTGCGCCCATGCAGACACTTGGAGGGAAGTTTGGTTTGTAATCCATGTGAGAATTGAAACAGTAATGGCGACGCCGGCCACAGGAGACAGGAGACGCCAGACTGACAAGCGCACATTTAACCACGCGGGCACAGCGGAGGCCGCGGCTGATGAAAACACCACTCTGACATTCTGCATGTGGAAACTCAGGAACAGCGGGATCCGGTCCTGGAACGCTGAGCCAGCCTTAGGAGGCATCTGAAGGGTAAGTAATGGCGTCCAGATACCCGGATCGTGACAGCACCCCCCCTTTAGGAGTGACCCCAGGACACTTCTTAGGCTTTAAAGGAAACTTTGCATGGAAATTTCGGACCAAGGCAGGAGCATGGACGTCTGAGGCATTGGTCCAAGAGCGTTCTTCAGGACCATAGCCCTTCCAGTCAATGAGGTATTGTAACTGACCGTAACGGAAACGTGAGTCCAAAATCTTGGCCACCTCGTACTCGACTCCCCGTTGAGTCTGAACTTTGGGAGCTGGAGGAAGTGCGGAATGAAACCGATTCAGGATCAGCGGTTTCAACAAAGAAACATGAAATGTCCTGGGTATTTTCAAGAAGGATGGTAACTGTAACCTGTAGGCAACAGGATTGATGACTTGTTCAATCTTGAAGGGTCCGATGTAGCGAGGTGCAAATTTCATGCTGGGAACTCTCAACCTCAAATTCTTCGTGGACAGCCACACACGATCACCCACCTTGAGAGCAGGAACCGCTCTACGCTTCCTATCGGCAAACTTCTTATACCTGAATGAGGCTTTAAGCAGGGCTGCGCGGACGTTCCTCCAGTTATTTGAAAACTGACGCAAGGTGACATCCACTGCTGGAACAGAAGTTGCGGGAAGCGGTTGGAATTCTGGGACTTTAGGGTGGAATCCATAATTAATGAAGAATGGTGTAGAAGAAGATGAGGAATGGTATTGATTGTTGTGGCTAAACTCGGCCCAAGGAAGGAGTTGAACCCAGTCATCTTGAGAGGAAGACACATATATATGGAGGAAGGCCTCCAAGTCCTGATTCACCCTCTCGGTTTGACCATTGGTCTGAGGATGGTAAGCCGTGGAAAACTTTAACTTGATTTGGAGGGCTTGACACAAACTTCGCCAAAATTTGGCTACAAATTGTACTCCACGATCCGAGATGATCTCTTCAGGAAGACCGTGAAGTCGGAAGATCTCTTGTATAAACACTTGAGCCAACTTGGAAGCTGACGGAAGACTGGTGAGAGGGATGAAATGTGCCATCTTGGTGAACCGGTCAACTACCACCCAGATGGTATTAAACTTGTTGCAGATAGGTAGATCGGAAACAAAGTCCATCGACAAATGGGTCCAAGGTCGACGGGGAACAGATAATGGAACCAGTTGCCCCGCAGGCGACTGGCGGGAGACTTTGTGTTGGGCACACTTTGGGCAGGAGGCAATAAATTCCATAACGTCCTTCTTCAGAGTTGGCCACCAGTAGGACCTAGAAATAAATTCAAGGGTTTTCTGAATGCCTGTATGTCCAGCAAAACGGGAAGCATGGGCCCAATGCATGAGCTTCTTCCTTAGAACTGGCTTAACAAAACTTTTCCCTGGTGGAGGCGTAGAGTCCATCCCTACCGTGGAGAATGCCAACGGATTAATAATAGGATGCTTGTCTGCAGACTCGGACTCATTTTCTTGCTCCCATGAGCGGGAAAGGGCATCGGCCTTACGATTCTGAGAACCCGGACAGAACTGGAGTTTAAAGTCAAACCTAGAGAAAAAAAAGTGCCCATCTGGCCTGACGAGGATTCAGACATTGTGCGCCTTTGAGATATAAAAGATTTTTGTGGTCGGTAAGTATGGTGATTGAGTGGGAAGCTCCCTCCAACAGGTATCTCCACTCCTCCAGAGCGAGCTTGATGGCTAGCAACTCCTGATCGCCAATGGCATAGTTGCGCTCAGCTGGGGAGAACTTCCGGGAGAAGAAACTGCAAGGATGTAGATGTCCATCTTTGGCCCTCTGGGATAACACTGCTCCTACTCCAACGGAGGAGGCATCTACCTCTAAGATAAAAGGAGAGTCGGTGTCGGGCTGTTTCAGAACTGGTGGAGAGATGAACCGTTGCTTCAGAAGGTGAAAGGCCTGTGTAGCTTCCTCGGACCACTTGGACGGATTAGCACCTTTCTTGGTTAATGCAGTGATAGGCGCCACAATGGTGGAAAAGTCTCGTATAAATTTTCTATAATAATTGGCGAACCCTAAGAACCTCTGGACCCCTTTGAGGCTTAAGGGTATAGGCCAATTCTGGATTGCTTGGAGTTTCTCAGGATCCATCTCTAGTCCGGAACCGGACACAATGTAACCTAGAAACGGAATGGTTTTAACTTCAAACACACACTTCTCCAATTTACAATAGAGGTGATTGACACGGAGACGGGAAAGAACCTCTTTTACCCAGAAACGATGATCTTCGAGATTATTAGCAAAGATGAGGATGTCGTCTAGATAAACCACGACATGGCGGTACAAGATGTCCCTGAAAATCTCATTCACGAAGTGCTGGAAGACGGCTGGAGCGTTGCTCAATCCGAAGGGCATGACGAGGTACTCATAATGTCCGTCACGGGTGTTAAAGGCGGTCTTCCACTCGTCACCCTCACGGATTCGGATGAGATTGTAGGCACCCCTCAAGTCCAGCTTTGTGAAAATAGTTGCACCACTAACTCTATCAAAGAGCTCGGTAATCAGGGGTAAAGGGTATCGGTTCTTGACGGTAATGTCGTTCAGACCTCTGTAGTCGATGCACGGACGCAGACCACCGTCCTTCTTCTTAACGAAGAAGAAGCCTGCGCCGGCTGGAGAAGAAGATGGTCGGATGAAACCCTTCGCCAGGTTCTCTTTGATGTACTCTTCCATGGAGTGTGTCTCAGGCAGAGACAACGGATAAGTTCGGCCTCGCGGTGGAACCTTCCCTGGAATGAGGTCGATTGGGCAGTCCCATTCTCTATGAGGAGGAAGGATATCAGCAGAGGCTTTACTGAACACGTCCGTGAAGTCTTGATATGGAGGAGGCGGAACATCAGATGACCTGGGGAAGGAAGAACAAACAGGAAGAACTTTGGCTAAACAAGTCTCAGCACAGGAGGGACCCCATGCCAGTATTTGCGTAGTCGTCCAGTCAATTGATGGGTTGTGGAGACGGAGCCATGGAAGGCCTAAAACCACTGGATGTGTGGCTCTTGGAATCACTAAAAAAGAAATATACTCAGAATGAAGAACTCCCACTCTCAGACGAACTGGAAGAGTCCTTAAGGAAATGACTGCGTCAAAAATCTTGCTGCCATCCACGGCAGTCAAAGAGATGGACGAGGACAGTCTCTCGGTGGGTAGGGACCACCGTTTAACATAAGCTTCGGTTATGAAATTCCCAGCTGCTCCGGAATCAAGGAGGGCAATGACGTTCCTGTAACGTTGAGCAATTTGGAGCGACACTGGGAGATTACAGTCATGAGGAGATGGAGAGGAGATCATTACTCCTAGCCGGCCCTCTCCTTGGCGAGCTAGGATCTGGAGTTTCCCGGACGTTTGGGACAGGCATTGATAGTGTGCGACGGAGCTGCACAGTAGAGACAGAGAGACTCAGAGAGACGTCTTCGGCGCTCAGCGGGAGATAGACGGGAACGACTAATTTGCATAGGCTCATCCTTGGATGGAGATGGTTGACGAGGAGGAGGAGCAGAAGATTTAGGAGTAGATGATCTTCCTCGCTCGGTTGCTCTCTCTCTGAAACGTAGATCAACCTTCGTGCAAAGAGAAATTAGCTCATCCAACTTAGATGGCAAGTCTCTGGTAGCTAACTCATCCTTGATGCGTTCTGATAAGCCATGCCAGAATGCAGCATACAGGGCCTCGTCGTTCCATGCCAGTTCGGATGCCAGGATTTTAAACTGTATAAGATACTGTCCCACAGTACGTGTTCCCTGGCGTAAACGGAGAATCTCAGATGAAGCAGATGTTATCCGGCCTGGCTCGTCGAAGATGCGCCTGAATGTAGCTACAAAGTCAGCATAGGAGGATAGCAGGGGATCAGACTTCTCCCATAAAGGTGATGCCCAGTCAAGGGCTGAGCCACTGAGAAGGGAGATGATATAGGCAATTTTGGTACGGTCACTGAAGAAATTGCCAGGTAGAAGCTCAAAGTGGATTTCACATTGATTGAGAAATCCCCTGCAGAACCTTGGAGATCCATCAAATTTTGCTGGCGTTGGAAGATGAAGATGTGGACTGGAAATGGGTAAGGTGGGTGGGGTTACAGCTGGTGTCACTGTAGTGGACGCACCGGACGTGCCAGGTCCACGGAGGGTCGTTTGAATCCCATCCAGCCGTGTAGAGAGATCCTGGAGACAGCGGATGATGTGGCCCTGTGCAGCCTCCTGATGTTCAAGTCGGGCTGCCAGTTCTTGCATCGGCCTGGCCGCTTGATCCTGGTCTCCGGCTGGATTCATTTGGTCAGTGCTTACTGTCACAACTGAGGGCCTGAGCTGACGGGAGGCAGCCTCAGTTGTAGGGGCTGAGATGTAACGGAACCTGGGAGGTTGTATCAGACCCCTAGACATGTAAGTAACATGTAGAATAACTGCCCGAAGGCGTGACCACGACAACCAGGATAAAAGTCAATGATGTTTATTATGACAAACTCCGTAACACAGCAGCAGTAAAGGAAACATAAAAGTCAACAGAGGATAAATACAATTCCTGGGTACTACAGGGTGGCAAGGGCCACAGGCACTGGTAGTGTGAGACAGTTCTTATAATCTTCTAGTTGGAAAGTCCTTACCAGGCCTGACTGTAGCAATGGAGAGAACCCAGGATCGTACCAGCTGGTGTTCCAGGAAAGGCTGGGCTGCTGAAGATAAAACGGCTGCTGTGGATACTGGCTGGAACCAGACTGTTGTTGGTACGGAGTGGATACTGGCTGGAACCAGTTAAATAATAAACGAACTTGAGAGCGATGAAATAATAATGAAGTTTGGAGTTTGAGAGCGGTGAAATAATAATACCGGTGGAGAGTGGTAAACTGCAGAAAGGACACCGGCCCTTTAAGAGAAGCTGTACACTGCTGGAAGCTGGGCTGGAAGCAGGTGATTGTTGTAGCTGGAAACAGGTGAGTCCAGAATGGATCGGAGAGTCAGGCTACACCGCACATGGAATGCTGGTGCGGGTCTCTATAGCAGAAGTCTGGAGACAGGAGCTGGAACCTGGAAGACAACCACAGGAGAGAGACAAACTGGAACTAGGTTAGACAACCAAAGCACTGACGCCTTCCTTGCTCAGGCACAGCTTACTTATACCTGCAGCAAGGAAGGGGTTGGCTAGGCAATTATGCAAATCAACAATACAGACAGCAGATTGGTGGAAATGCTCAGATGACAAAATCCAAGATGGCTGCGCCCATGCAGACACTTGGAGGGAAGTTTGGTTTGTAATCCATGTGAGAATTGAAACAGTAATGGCGACGCCGGCCACAGGAGACGCCAGACTGACAAGCGCACATTTAACCACGCGGGCACAGCGGAGGCCGCGGCTGATGAAAACACCACTCTGACATTCTGCATGTGGAAACTCAGGAACAGCGGGATCCGGTCCTGGAACGCTGAGCCAGCCTTAGGAGGCATCTGAAGGGTAAGTAATGGCGTCCAGATACCCGGATCGTGACAACTGGATGGCTAAGCTAAGCGACACAAACACCTCAATATCACAGGAATTCTTTGTTCTAATCAATGGTATTATTGGTCCAAATCACTGGAAGAAAATTACAAAATCACAGGAATTTTTCATTCTAATCAATGGTATTATTGGTCCAAATCACTGGAAGAAAATGACAAAATCACTGGAATTATTCGTTCTAATCAATGGTATTATTGGTCCAAATCACTGGAAGAAAATGACAAAATCACTGGAATTAAATGGCAGTAATGTCGGAATTATATCAAATGGCAGTACCACTGGACAGATACGGTAGTGTCAGACAGGATGACACTTAAAAAAATTGGCCCCAAACAGCACATGATGCAAAGAAAAGAGAAAAAGAGGTGCACTATGGTCGCTGGATGGCTAAGCTAAGCGACACAAACACCTCAATATCACAGGAATTATTTGTTCTAATCAATGGTATTATTGGTCCAAATCACTGGAAGAAAATGACAAAATCACAGGAATTATTCATTCTAATCAATGGTATTATTGGTCCAAATCACTGGAAGAAAATGACAAAATCACTGGAATTATTTGGCAAGATCACTGGAATTATAATTAATAATTATAAATCACTGATATTAATTGGTAAAATCTCGCTATCGCCTGCCTAGTGAAGTGGAATCTAGCTGGGATTTTGTACCAGGGACACAATAAACTTCATCAATTGTCTAAATCCCACTGCACTAATGGCGGAAAACGGGCACACGTCTAACAGCGCACTGATTATACTGAGAACTGATTATACTGATCACTGATGATACTACGGAGAACTGACACTGAGCAGCGAGAACAGCACTGGACTATTGTACTGTAGTATACTGATCACCACAATGCAGCACTGACACTGAGCACAGATATTAAGCACTGATCAGGATACTAGAAGTGACACAGAGCTGCAAGATACAGCAATGGCCTACTGTACTGTACTACTATATACTGGTGGTCACCACAATGCTGCACACTGAGCACAGATATTACCAGGTGTATCTCACACATAGCTCAGTACAGATTACAGGATGTATAATCACCAGGTGTATCACACGCCGCACAGTACAGTATACAGGGTGTATAATCCCCAGGTGAATCTCACACATCGCTCAGTATAGTATATAGGGTGTATAATCCCCAGGTGTATCTCACACATCGCTCAGTACAGTATATAGGGTGTATAATCATCACCAGGTGTATCACACGCTGCACAGTACAGTATACAGGGTGTATAATCATCACCAGGTGTATCACACGCCGCACAGTACAGTATACAGGGTGTATAATCCCCAAATGTATCTCACACATCGCTCAGTACAGTATATAGGGTGTATAATCCCCAGGTGTATCTCACACATCGCTCAGTACAGTATATAGGGTGTATAATTCCCAGGTGTATCTCACACATCACTCAGTACAGTATATAGGGTGTATAATCCCCAGGTGTATCTCACACATCGCTCAGTACAGTATATAGGGTGTATAATCATCACCAGGTGTATCACACGCCGCACAGTACAGTATACAGGGTGTATAATCATTACCAGGTGTATGACACGCCGCACAGTACAGTATACCGGGTGTATAATCCCCAGGTGTATCTCACACATCACTCAGTACAGATTACAGGATGTATAAAATCACCAGGTGTATAACACACATCGCACAGTACAGTATACATACTGGTCACTACAATGCAGCAGATATTGAGCACTGATCAGGATACTAGAAGTGACACAGAGCTGCAAGATACAGCAATGGCCTACTGTACTGTACTATATGTATACTGCTGGTCACCAAAATGCTGCACTGTCCTACTATATACTGCTCACAACAATGCAGCACAGATATGGAAAGTATACTTGACACAGCTGCAAGATACAGCAATGGCCTACTGTACTGTACTACTGTATATGTATACTGCTGGTCACCAAAATGATGCACTGTCCTACTATATACTGCTCACAATAATGCAGCACAGATGTGGATAGTATACTTGACACAGAGCTGCAAGATACAGCAATGGCCTACTGTACTGTACTATATGTATACTGCTGGTCACCAAAATGCTGCACTGTCCTACTATATACTGCTCACAATAATGCAGCACAGATATGGAGAGTATACTTGACACAGAGCTGCAAGATACAGCAATGGCCTGCTGTACTGTACTATATGTATACTGCTGGTCACCAAAATGCTGCACTGTCCTACTATATACTGCTCACAATAATGCAGCACAGAGATAGTATACTTGACACAGAGCTGCAAGATACAGCAATGGCCTACTACTGTACTATATGTATACTGCTGGTCACCAAAATGCTGCACTGTACTACTATATACTGCTCACGATAATGCAGCACAGAGATAGTATACTTGACACAGAGCTGCAAGATACAGCAATGGCCTACTGTACTGTACTATATGTATACTGCTGGTCACCAAAATGCTGCACTGTCCTACTATATACTGCTCACAATAATGCAGCACAGAGATAGTATACTTGACACAGAGCTGCAAGATACAGCAATGGCCTACTGTACTGTACTATATGTATACTGCTGGTCACTAAAATTCTGCACTGTCCTACTATATACTGCTCACAATAATGCAGCACAGATATGGATAGTATACTTGACACAGAGCTGCAAGATACAGCAATGGCCTACTGTACTGTACTATATGTATACTGCTGGTCACCAAAATGCTGCACTGTCCTACTATATACTGCTCACAATAATGCAGCACAGAGATAGTATACTTGACACAGAGCTGCAAGATACAGCAATGGCCTACTGTACTGTACTATATGTATACTGCTGGTCACCAAAATGCTACACTGTCCTACTATAAACTGCTCACGATAATGCAGCACAGAGATATTATACTTGACACAGAGCTGCAAGATACAGCAATGGCCTACTGTACTGTACTATATGTATACTGCTGGTCACCAAAATGCTGCACTGTCCTACTATATACTGCTCACAATAATGCAGCACAGATATGGATAGTATACTTGACACAGAGCTGCAAGATACAGCAATGGCCTACTGTACTGTACTATATGTATACTGCTGGTCACCAATATGCTGCACTGTCCTACTATATACAACTCACAATAATGCAGCACAGAGATAGTATACTTGACACAGAGCTGCAAGATACAGCAATGGCCTACTGTACTGTACTACTATAATTATATACTGGTGGTCCCTAGTCCCCACAGTGCAGCACACTGAGCACAGATATTTTCAGCACACTGAGCACAGATATGGAGCGTTTTCAGGCAGAGAATGTAGATATTTTCAGCACACTGAGCACAGATATTTGCAGCACACTGAGCACAGATATTTGCAGCACACTGAGCACAGATACGGAGCTTTTCAGGGAGAGAACGCAGCCATGTCCTCTCCGTTCAATCTCCAATGCACGAGTGAAATTGGCGGCGACGCGCGGCTCTTTATATAGAATGCGAATCTCGCGAGAATCCGACAGCGGGATGATGACGTTTGGCCGCGTTCGGGTTAAACGAGCAAGGCGGGAAGATCCGAGGCTGCCTCGGAACCGTGTAAAATAGGTGAAGTTCGGGGGGGTTCGTATTTCGGATGACCGAACCCGCTCATCTCTAATTATAACAGTCCCTTCCTTTAGATTTGTACAATCCTCATGCCTAACAAATGATTTGCAGGGCCTAGATCCTTTAACTTGAACCTTTGCTTTAGCTGGTGTTTTATGTCAGTGATGTGTTTCTCGTGGCCTGCCAGTAGTAGATCATCCGGACCTTTGGGTATATCCCTTGGCAACAAGGTGGGCTTTGTAACGAGCAATTGTCCTGTCTGCATTTAACTTCTTGTGAAAGACCCACGTGTTCTTGATCATTTTACGGTTGCTTGGCCTATCAATTACAGTCCATATACTGTTATCATCCAGTGCTGACAGCTCTGTATCAAGTGGTGACTTCCACTCTGTCCAATCACTGCTTGACTTTGCTTCCTGTATGTTTAGGGGTTCACAGTAAGCTATGTTTGCATATTCCTCACTGTATTTCTTGGCTGGAACACCTTTGTGGCTCCTCATGGAACTCCTGGTTCCTGATTGGTTGTCTACATTGACATTCTCAGTTTCAGACACGTTTTCTGCTGCCTGTACATCCAATTATACATTTTACTATTTCATGGAACACCACATCTCTGGATTTAAGAAGACGTTTGTTTGTAATATCCCAAACTCTGTATCCTTTGCTTTCTTCACAGTATCCGAGCATAATACATTCTATGGATTTTGGATCTAATTTTCTCCTTTTTCTCCTTAGGTATATGTGCAAAAGCTTAGTTCCCGAAGAAACGAAGATGACTGACACTTGGCTTTTTATTGGACCATGCCTCCAGTGGCGTTTTACCTTTTACAGCTACTGTAGGTACACAATTTTTTTAGGTATACTGCAGTAGATACTGCTTCTGCCCAAAATCTTTTTTCCAGGCCCGCGTCACTTAACATAGTCGATACTCTCTCAACAACTGTGCGGTTTGCCCGTTCACTCACGCCATTTTGTTCCGTGTGTAGGCAATTGTTAGTTGATGCTTTATGACATATTTTTTAAGGAATGCGGCTAGCACCTTGATGTCATACTCTCCACCATTGTCGGATCTCAAGACCTTTAATTTCAGACCCATCTGTTAGGTTCCTGGTGCTCAGAACAAGGGAGACGTTGTGTAGTGAGTCCTGAGCACCAGAACGTGACACTGAAACAAGGTGTGGTGTGGAAATAGCCCCTAGCACCCTACCTCCGTTGTTTTACCCGTGTGGTCAGTTCACGCCTGCATGACTATGGTTTCTTGGGCCCATGGCAGCAGCGTTTGAAGGGCGGATTAGGTCTGCCCAACTCTGATGCCCCCGCAGGTCTTAAAGGGAGACAAAGCGTGAACTGAGACAGGGTAATAACAAGGGGACCTCTAACTGAAACAACCAAAGCCAGGGGCTACTGACTAGCCTAAAACTAAATGTATGTGCGGCTTGCCGCCAAAGGAAAAGAACAACCAAAGGAAATGCTGTCCACACGCAGACACAATACTTTTGTGTACCGGCGGTGACAGCATAAGCAGAACCCTCTGCAAAACACCAGTAACTAAATATAACAAAGGAATACAGCGGCCTAGGCCGACGGACGCGGCAAAGCCGCTACTCACAGAACCGGTACAAATACTGGCAAACGGACAGGAACCCCCAATGCTGCCGACACAGACTCTCAGAACTGGAGGACAGGCAGAATCCCAAACGACAGACCGGTGGACACCAAGAAGCCAGAAACTCGACCAGGCACAGGCAAAGCCACAGGACTTCTGGACAGGAATGCTTCACGGCAGGACACGGAATCAGACACAGGAACTGACACAGGAATCGACACAGGAACCGACACCGGAAGCAGCTAGACAGAGACTGCTAGACAGGAGCTCAGGCACTGGCAGGGACTAGCTCAGAACTCAAGAACTCTGGAACCCAGGAAATATCACCAGCGTCTGTGAATTGCACTGAGCCAGAATATAACAGAGAGGCCTAATTAATTATGTCATGCAGCTGCCCTGTTGCATGACTCCAAACTGACAAGATGCAATTAGCAGACAGGTGAGGCCAACCACATGGAAACAGGCTGCAATTACACAGACTCACCACTGACAGAAAACAATAATCTTCTAAACCAGAGCAAAGGGAAATCCTGGCCTGCAAGAGAACTAAAAACATAAAATAGGAATGAACCACTACCTGTGGTTCATAACAGTATCCTCTCCTTAAGGGTGAGCTCCGAGCACCCCATGACACCCACGGGGAACATAAACAGAAGTATACAATAAAATACATAACCAAAATCCAAAACAGGAATGAGCCACAGCCATGGCTCATAACATTACCCACTCCTTGTGGAGGGGTCAAAGGACCCCAAAATTCAGACTTTCCAAAACAAAGGATACAACAAAAAAAAACCTGACACACTGGTCTAACAGAAACAAGCTGTGGCAACAGCTTGTAACGGTGCCCCCCCCCCCCCCCCCCCTTGACGGTGGCCACTGGACACAAGACAAGGAAAACAATCTTTTTCTTTTTTTTAATATCAAGGTAAGAGTCAATAATTATTTCTTTTTCTTCTTCTTCTTTTTACAAAGCTCTTGAGGTCTGACCAAGGTAATTCCCCAAACATTGTCTGAACTGATGGTACCTCCCAACAAGGCTGGGTTCAAATCAGAGATTGGTTTCTTAACCTTGGGAGCTAAACTTTCAGGCAAAGTACTACTATAAGAAGAAGACAGAAAAGCACATCCTGCAGTCAAAACAACGGGCTGAGACTCTTGTGCTGAGTTTACAGTATTTGGTGGACTCTCAGCAGACAAGACGGGTGACTTAGAGGAACCTGAACCAATTTCTTTGGAACCATATCTTTTAATAACTGCATCACTGAATGCTGGGGGATCCTGAAGAATGGGATCTTCAGCTTTCATTAGGCTGGTCGCCCATTCAAAAGGCTCTCCTCTAAAAGAATATATCAGATAGAGCACAAGGTTCTCTGAAATGATGCCCAGAAATGGTCTAGACAACAAAATGGTGTAATAGTGTTTGTAAAGCGCCAGAAACTGGACTAAGTCCCCATCAAAGATTATAGATGTTGAGATATCAACAGAGTCAGGATCTGCTTCCTTCCCATCTGACTGACTAGAGTGCTTTGCTAGGACCTGGTCACTATTGACCGTACTCGAGGCTGAGACTTTCTGAACCCCACCCGGGGCAGTGACTTTCTGAACCCCACCCGGGGCAGTGACTTTCTGAACCCCACCCGGGGCAGTGACTTTCTGAACCCCACCCGGGGCAGTGGCCTTCGGGAACCCCACCCGGGGCAGTGGCCCTCGGAACCCCACCTGGGGTAGTGACTTTCTGAACCCCACCCGGGGCAGTGACTTTCTGAACCCCACCCGGGGCAGTGACTTTCTGAACCCGACCCGGGGCAGTGGCCTTCGGGAACCCCGCTGGGGCAGTGGCCTTCGGGAACCCCGCTTGGGTCAGCACCTCGGATTCTTTTATTGGGACCGGGCCGTTGGCCTCCCTCACTGGGACCGAGCCGTCGGCCTCCCTTACTGGGACCGAGCCGTCGGCCTCCCTCACTGGGACCGAGCCGTCGGCCTCCCTCTCTGAGTCGATAATTATCGAAACTTCTCCCGGGACTATGACTTCCGGGACTTTTGCTGAAGCTGTAACCTTCAGAACCTCCACTAACGCTATGCCTCTTGAGTCCTTTCCTGGGGAAGCGACTTCTAGACCCTTCTTTGGGGCTTTGTCTCTCAAGACCCCACTTGGGGATATTACTTCAAAGATCCCTTCTGGGGTTTTGCTTCTTGAGTTCCCTTCTAGAACTATGGTTTTAGACACCTTCTCTGGAGTTGCGCTTTTCAAGTCTCTACCTGGGGTAACAGCTTCTGAGACCCCTTCTGGTATTGACACCTGAGCTATAATATTCGATGTCCCTCTATAACCTAGAGCATCGGGTACCGCCCCAGGACTCTGGGCATCGGGTACCGCTCCAGGACTCTGGGCACCGGGCACCACTCCAGGAACCTGGGCATCGGGCACCACTCCAGGAACCTGGGCATCGGGCACCACTCCAGGAACCTGGGCATCGGGCACCACTCCAGGAACCTGGGCATCGGGCACCACTCCAGGAATCTAGGCATCGGGCACCACTCCAGGACCCCGGGCATCGGGCTCCGCTCCAGGGGCTTGCAACTCTGCTTCAACAGGAACCTCAAGAGAGGAGAGAAACATTCTCCTTTGGTTCCTGAATCTATAATGGGGCTCCCTAGCCCAAGGACCCTAATTATAGGACAGAGTGCTTTTAAGTGTGGGTTGTGTGACAAGTACCTCTGCCACAGTAGAGACAGGAGTAGGTCTTGTGTCCTGACTAAACTTGGCCAGAGGGCAGGATTTGTCGCCACACTTTGGCTTGCGCAACTCACAGGTCTGCAAATAGTGGCCTAAACCCCCACAATATAGGCATAATTCTAAGTTTCTGCGACGCAGACGCTCCTCTTCTGAGAGCCTGGGCCGCAGAAAACTTTCAAACTTTTTCTCTCTAATTAAACCTGAGGATTCTCTTGTCACCATATTGTGAGCAAGAGTCTCTTTAGAGGTAGATGAACTCTCAATAACTTCTGGCAAGATAAGCAAAATTTTAGTCAGAAGGTTTTGCAGTTGCTTTAAGGATTGCTGCAAAACTTCCAGTCGCTCAGGTTTCAAAGCACTGAAAGCAGAGTTCAGGGCTGAGAGAGATGCTTGCAGGGCTTGCATAGTAGGCATAGGAGGATTTCAAACTAGACAAGACAAGACTAGACACGATTTTTAAACTAGACAAGACAAGACTGGGCTGGATTTTTAAACACCGGACTGGATTCTGCACACTGAATTCTAGACAGGACAGGATTTTTAAACACCGGACTGAGTTCCGCACACTGAATTCTAGACAGGACTGGATTATAAACACCGGACTGGATTCTGCACGCTGAATTCTAGACAGGACTGGATTCTAAACAAGACACTGGACTGGGCCAAAAAAGAAAAAGTTTTATTTCTTTTTTTGTTGTATGGCTGGTGATAATGTTAGGTTCCTGGTGCTCAGAACAAGGGAGATGTTGTGTAGTGAGTCCTGAGCACCAGAACGTGACGCTGAAACAAGGTGTGGTGTGGGAATAGCCCCTAGCACCCTACCTCCGTTGTTTTACCCGTGTGGTCAGTTCACGCCTGCATGACTATGGTTTCTTGGGCCCATGGCAGCCGCGTTTGAAGGGCGGATTAGGTCTGCCCGACTCCGATGCCCCCGCAGGTCTTAAAGGTAGACAAAGCGTGAACTGAGACAGGGTAATAACAAGGGGACCTCTAACTGAAACAACCAAAGCCAGGGGCTACTGACTAGCCTAAAACTAAATGTATGTGCGGCTTGCCGCCAAAGGAAAAGAACAACCAAAGGAAATGCTGTCCACACGCAGACACAATACTTTTGTGTACCGGCGGTGACAGCATAAGCAGAACCCTCTGCAAAACACCAGTAACTAAATATAACAAAGGAATACAGCAGCCTAGGCCGACGGACGCGGCAAAGCTGCTACTCACAGAACCGGTACAAATACTGGCAAACGGACAGGAACCCCCAATGCTGCCGACACAGACTCTCAGAACTGGAGGACAGGCAGAATCCCAAACGACAGACCGGTGGACACCAAGAAGCCAGAAACTCGACCAGGCACAGGCAAAGCCACAGGACTTCTGGACAGGAATGCTTCACGGCAGGACACGGAATCAGACACAGGAACTGACACAGGAATCGACACAGGAACCGACACCGGAAGCAGCTAGACAGGAGCTCAGGCACTGGCAGGGACTAGCTCAGAACTCAAGAACTCTGGAACCCAGGAAATATCACCAGCGTCTGTGAATTGCACTGAGCCAGAATATAACAGAGAGGCCTAATTAATTATGTCGTGCAGCTGCCCTGTTGCATGACTCCAAACTGACAAGATGCAATTAGCAGACAGGTGAGGCCAACCACATGGAAACAGGCTGCAATTACACAGACTCACCACTGACAGAAAACAATAATCTTCTAAACCAGAGCAAAGGGAAATCCTGGCCTGCAAGAGAACTAAAAACATAAAATAGGAATGAACCACTACCTGTGGTTCATAACACATCTGAGTCTCCACCAGGTTTTTGTACTCCATAATTTTGTTGACAACTTCACTTTTTTCTTTCATAAAATATATATATGTCATTCTTGTGGCGTCATCAATGAGAGTCATGAAATATCTGTAGCCACTGATTGATTCCACCTCCATTGGACCACATATGTCCATGTGCACTAGAGCTAGTGGTGTCTCTGCTCTACTAACTGACTTTGGAAATGTGTTGCGTGTTTGCTTTCCTTTTATACAGCTCTCACACATAGGTCTTTCATCGTTACTCATGGTGATCCCTGTTACCATTCCATCTAGCAGTTTCTGTACATTGTCATATCCTAGATGACCCAAATGTTGGTGTGCATTGATTGGTTTGCATCAGTAGCCATCATTGCAGTACACTCCTCGTGTCCAGGACATATAGTTGGTTACACCGGGTTGCTGAAGCAATAAAGGTCCCTCTTTTATTTTGCACCATACACTTGCCCTTTGCAAACTGGACTCTGTAACCCTTTTTCTCTAGGACGCTGATAGCAATGAGATTACTTCCCAAATTTGGCACGAATAATACATCTTGGATATCTGTAACAACTGTTTCTCCTCTAATTCTTAAACACGCTGTGATTGTCCCAACTTGTGATGCAGTAAGGATTTTATTTCCAATCCCTTTTACTGTGGTGGGTTCACACAGTGTTAAAGAACTGAACCAATGCTGATTGCAACTGAAATGCCTAGTAGCCCCCGAGTCCATGTACCAGCAATCCTTCTTGTGACTATCTGCTACATTCAGTACTGACTCGTTTGGTTTGTCACGCTGTTTCTGCGCACTACTGGAATTTCTCAGCCTACAATCTGAAGCCTTATGCCACAACTTGTGAAACACAAAACGAACTTGAGCTTTTTGGACTTTGTCCCTTTTGTGAGTACGGTAGAACCCTCAGCTATGGTCTCGACAGGAAGCTTGGCCCTTACAATTTTTGTCAGCTTGGTATCATTAGACTCCAAAGCAACCACTAAAATAATCAAATTCTGGCGTCAGATTTTGTAACATTGCCATTGTCACTTCCTCCTCGTCCACCTGTGCCCCCACAGATGCCAACTGCTGAGCTACTGACAATATCTTATCAATGTAATTGTTCATGTCCTTGCAGGCACTCAATTTTGTCCCATCTAGCATGTGTCTCAAACTTATCCTTCTCATCAGACCTCTGTCCTCATACTCCTTTTGTAGGGCTGTCCACATGTCGTTAGCTGACACTTTCCCACTGATTATAGAATAAACATGCTGCTCCACAGCTAAGCCTATCATGCCGATGGCTCTGTCTACATCATCTGGGTTAGGACCTGTCCCTGGGTCTATTGTAACCTTCCACAATTTTTCCTGCTTAAGCTGCATTTCCATGGCAAACGTCTGTGTTGTGTAGTTCTCTGAACCTTTCAATTTTGCAAAGTTCATGCTGTGCCCTGTGCTATGCATCTTCTCAGCATTTTAATAAAATAATAATGTTTCTTTAAATTAATCTGTTGTACTTTTGTTCTGTGTACCTCTGTTCTGGGCCATCACTCAAACACGTGGGGCTTGGCCCATAACCTGTTGGCAGAGTGTTGCAGTGTTTGATAGTGCTGTTACTCCACACAATTGATAGTTAACCAGAACGCTGGTTTATTAACATACAAAGACAAACTTGTTCATGAGGAAGATGTTCTGCAGCAGCAGTAACTCACTCATATATATAACAGGCTGGTACAATGAAAGCACAGTACTTATCGCTATACGTCATGCGGCTGTGGTAAGGCAGTGATGAGATGGAAGGCTGCACATCCGTGCAGACTGACTCCCGTTGGAAGGAACACACACCGCACACTGCTCTTCCTCCCACTCAGGCAGTACGACACACGCTACAAGAGGAACCGTCTCTCTCTCTCCACTGCAGGAGGAACTGTCTTTCTATCCACTGCAGGAGTAACTGTGTCATCAGTCTCCGCCTCCCTGATGCTCCAGCACTAGTAATGTATACACAGGATGCAAGGTATTGAGTGCACTATATTCCAACAGTTCCCTCACCCCCATGAAACCCTGGCCATGGTTGACTAGTTGGGGGTTAATGCTATGATCCCAGGGACCAGTATAAATGTGTTTCCAGGCTTTCGCATTATGGTGCTGGTTTTATAATTACAGGGGACCTCATGCATTTTCCAAAGAGCCCGGCGCTGGTTATGCATAGGAGTTTGGACCCCACGCACTTTTTGTTCCTCCTCTATTTACATTCACCGGCCACGGACGACCAAGGAGCCCTGTATTTGCTGCGAACCACCTACCCAGGGATCCCCGGCCTAGGCTGACTAGTTTGCGATGTAAATGTTTTTACTGGGGTACCCCGTGAAGTGTGTCCAACAGCTGCAGCATTACACCCCTGATAGTGCAGCCTGGTGCTTGTTCTAAAAATCCGGGGATCCCCTATGCTTTTTGACCCCCTCCCACACCCACCATCTCCACCTGGGGCATGGATAGCATGTCAGGGAATTGCAGGTAGGCAGAGAGTGATGAGTGAGGACAAAGCTGGTGGGCCTGGGATGGCTTGACAAATTCTCTGTTTCATAATTTTACAGAATAAATATATTAACTTTAAAAAAAAGCTATGAAATTCCATAGACACATGTCCAATAAGGCTTCTTAGACATGATTCAAAATTTCAGAAACCTGCTGTAACTCTTCCACTCAAACTCCAAAAAGCAATGGCGCCAGTGGAAACTTTTGCACTGGGCGCCACAAGATGTAGAACCGGCCCTGATGGTATGCCATCACAGCCTGTGGGTAACTGCAAATTCTGCACTCTCACAGAGTGAGATTTCTGTCACTCACACAATGGGGGTAATTCAGACCTGATCACTCGCTAGTGTTTTTTGCAGCGCTGCAATCAATAAGAACTGTGCATACGTATGCACCGCAATGCGCAGGCACGTCGCACGGGTACAAAGCAGATCGTATCTGTGCAATGGGTTTTACGAAGAATCCATTCGCACAGCCAATCGCAAGGAGATTGACAGGAAGAAGGCGTTTGTGGGTGGCAACTGACCGTTTTCAGGGAGTGGTTGGAAAAACGCAGGCGTGTCCAGGCGTTTGCAGGGTGGGTGTCTGACGTTAATTCCGGGCCCGGACAGGCTGAAGTGATCGCAGTGGCTGAGTAAGTCCTGGGCAACTCAGAAACTACACAAAGTTTTTTTTGTACCACTCGGCTACACATGCGATCGCACACTTGCACAGCTAAAATACACTCCCCAGTGGGCGGCGAATATGCGACTGCAGAACTGCAAAAAACAGCTAGCGAGCGATCAGGTCTGAATTACGCCCAATAGTGGAGCGGCTAACTCACAGATTTGTGTGCTCATTGGAATACACACATGCAGTATATGCAACTGAAGGTCTGAGCAGTTATGTGGCACATCCATCCCACTCAGTACCCATAATCATCCCATTCGGTCACCACAACAATCCTACTTGGTTCACATATCCTTCTCACTCCATACATCCGTCTCATTCAGTATACACATTCAGCTCCAACAAACATCTTGCTTAATAGCTTTTCATTGCTTTTGGAGTTTGTGTGGAATATTTACAACAGGTTTCTGAAATGTCAAATCAAAGAAGCCTAATGGGACATGTGAAACCGTTAGGTTTTTTTTGTCTGTGGAATATAGATATAGACTAATGTATTCTGATATTTTATTTATTTATTATTTATTATTTATTTATTGACAGTTTCTTATATAGCGCAGCATATTCCGTTGCGCTTTACAATTAGAATAACAGTAATAGCACAAAACTGGGCAAAGACAGACAGACAGATGTAGGAGAGCCCTGCTCGCAAGCTTACAATCTATAGGGAAATAGGCATTGTTACACAAGGATAGATGCTACCTGTTACATAAAGTTCCCCCAGATTGCTAGGTTCTTAATGGGTTGTATGATATGATCACCCAGCAATGTTGGAAGACAAAATGTGAGGTTATGTAGACTGTACAGAGAGGATGTAATTGGATAGGGAAGCATTGAAGATTATGTGGGTGGGTCTGGAATTTGATAGGCTTGTCTGAAGAGATGAGTTTTCAGGGAACGCTTAAAGGTTTGGAGACTAGAGGAGAGTCTTATTGTGAGTGGGAGGGCATTCCACAGAGTGGGTGAAGCCCGGGTAAAGTTCTGTAATTTTGAGTGGGAACAGGTAATACATGTGGATGAGAGACGCAGATCTTGTGCAGAGCGGAGAGGTCTGGTAGGGAGATAATTTGAGATGAGTGAGGAGATGTATGATGGTGCAGTTTGGTTAATAGCCTTGTATGTAAGTAACAGTATTTTATATTTAACACGGTAGAATACCGGTAACCAATGGAGGGACTGACAGAGCGGATCAGCAGACGAAGAACATCTGGCGAGAAAGATTAGCCTCGCAGCTGCATTCAAAATGGATTGTAGTGGTGAGAGCCTATGTTTGGGAAGACCAGTAAGGAGACTATTACAATAATCAATGCGGGAGATGATGAAGGCATGGATTAGAGTTTTTGCAGTGTCTTGTGTAAGATAAGGGCATATTTTGGATATGTTTTTAAGGTGAATGTAACATGATTTAGAGACAGATTGAATGTGTGGAACAAAGGACAGTTCAGAGTCAAGTGTGACACCTAGGCAGCGAGCTTGTGGGGTAGGGTGGATAGTTGCATTGTCGACAGTTATGGAGATATCAGGGATAGATAGATAGATAGATAGATAGATAGATAGATAGATAGATAGATAGATAGATAGATAGATAGATATTTCATACCATCATCTAATTATCAACATAACACCAAGAGAGTCTCATAGCGTAACACCCCGGTGATGGTGTGGTTGAGAGAGGTATCACAGGTGTTGGTTGGCTATGTGACGGATCTTTCCCCTGAAATGTTTCTCCCCATACCTTGTCCTCCAGTACCATGTTCAGAGAGTTAGTGTTACAGCTAGCGACGGTTCTCCGTCTAAGGAGGGCATAGCTCACGGAGGTCTTTTGGGCAGTGACCCCTGTACACCCGGGGTTGAGACTCATAGAACCTACCAGCAGGTCTGCATGTCTATAATAACTGCTTTTTCCATAAGGTGGGAACATGTCTACTGGTAATGGGATGCCGCCAGGTCTTACGCCACTGGCGGTAGTATGAACTCAACCCCTAAGCGACCTGAACCAATGTAGATGGAGCGAAAGACCAAAAGAGGATAGAAGCTGCTCTAAGACAAGGGACTGGAGAACAAACAATAGACACTTAAACACAGAACTCTCCCAAACTCAGCTTTTGGGCGAGGAGAGAACATAAAGTATGTACACAGACTAAACACTACAGAATGAAGTTAGACAAAACAACAAAGAGACAGAGCCACTGGCATTGGGAGTACTGAGGGTATGCAGGTGAGATAGATAACTGGGGAAACACAAGACTGGATAGCAAGAAGATGAGGAGTACTATGAGCAGAAATAACAAAAGCAATCAAGATAGATCATGCAACTGACAGAGTAGGAAGATGATGATTATGTACTGACACAGGGCTGGACACAGGAATACTGAGTTGGATGCTGATAATTACATAACTGACATAGAGCTAGGCAGAGGTATAACTGATTGGATGGTGATAATTATACAACTGACACAGAACTGAACACAGGAATACTGCAGAGGACAGTAGCAGAATAACCAAAGATTTCCACGACTAGTGCATAGAGACAAGAGCTCCCGCTACAACCAGGAACTATGACCAGCATGGAGTGAAAGACAGACAACACATATATAGGAGATAAGAGCCAATGAGAGTCACAGCACAGCCAGCCTCCCCTAATTACCAACTGACTGCAGCAAATACAAACAAGAATGAGCTGCTGCTGCAACTCATAACAGGTAGGATAGATTCATAGGCGGATCCAGGGGGGGGGGGGGACTCGGGCCCGTGCCCCCCCCCCTGTCGTTTCTGACTTCTTTTTTTTCAAAAGGAGAACAGCAGCAGCACTACTGCTATTTCCGTCAGTCAGATTTGATAAAAGAGCCGGCAGTCACTAGGACCCGCCACTGCTCTAACAGCAAGTCCGTGTGGTAACCAATGGGAAGGCTGGAGCTGCAGCTCCAGCCTCCCCTTGCTCACACCGCAACCTACCTACCCCACTGCCAGCCAGCTAGCCAGAGTCCAGCCCAGGCGCGGGGTTCCAATGCCAGCATCAAGTAAGACTGTTACTTATGACGGTGCAGTAGGCTTCATTAGCCTTCACTGCACCGCACAGTTACCCAGTGCTTCCTCCTCCACTACCTTTACCACCATGCTAGGTGCAGTCACACTCAGCCTCAGCTTTGAGTAGGCGGCCCGTGTGATTGTGACAGGGCTGTCCTGCAGAAGTCTTATGCTGCTTGTTGGAGATCCAGCTGGCTGCTTCTGCTAATCAAAGATGGGCAGTTCGTGTCCTGCAGTCTGATGCTCAGTGCAGTGCCCAAAACAAGGTATGCTGCACCTGCCACCACCAACTAAAAACTATAATAATTATATTGTGCTGGGGTGCCTTCCAGGCTCCCATACCTAATGGAACAGGTGACCAACATTTCAAGGCCCAATCAGCCTTTTCATCAGGGTGAAACATTGGCAATAAACCAGGATGCGCTCCTACAGCCAATCAATACCTGATGGTGTATTCTGTGAGGCCACGCCCCCTGTGATACCACTTCTCTTATCTGTGAGCACGCGTGCCTTAGGTGCATGTAAATATAACTTACCGTTCCCCTATCATGGTGCCCCTCCCTTTCATTTTCTTCTGGATCCGCCCCTGGATAGATTAATATGAAACAGGAGTGAGTCAGCAATTCCAACAGGATGTCTTTTTATTGATCTGCAATAAACTCTGGATTGAAGATGATGATTGGTTAATTGGCATTAAATTTGAATAATGTCAAAAGAAGATTTGGGCATAAAATATGAACAAAAGAGAAGACAACTGGCTAAAGTTTACACCACAAAAGAGCATCCAACATACGAAATACAATTCATTTTAATCACAAAAGAATGGCAGAATATCATTGGAATCACAGATTAACATTAATTTGAATCACAAATATTGGCAAGAGATAATTGGAGTCACATAATGTAGTCATGAGGAGAGTGATGAAAAAACAGTTAGCAATAACCAATGTTAATTTTCTAGCTTTCCCTAGCCAAGGTAAGACAAACTACACTGGCATTAAACGTTGGAGCTCTGATAGAATTCTGCTGTGCCACAATATGTCAATGGGTGATTGGTACACAAATGAAAGGGGAAATCCTGGGTGGTAACGGAGACAAGTGTTCCCAATTCTATACAAAAAGGATGTACCTAGTGAAGGGATGGTAGTGTCTCTCAACAGATTCAACTCACTTAGAAATGAAGACCTTTGCAATGGAACAAACTGAGGGGTAGATTTATTATCCTTCTTTAAGGGGTAATGCGCTATCTGTGCATGTTTTGTGCCACAGATAGCGCATCCCCTGATGTATTATCCCGTCAAAGCGCTATTGTAAGCAGGCGCAGTATGCTGCCGCTGCCTTTTCGGCGCCTCTATCTGTTAGATAGAGCACCGATCACCTTCCTTACTTATGATCGTTCAGTGTGCCCGAACGTTAGTCTCACCTGTCTTCTCTCTCTACGCTGCCAAGATCCGGTGCTGTGGCTGTCAAAGCAGTTACTCCTTTTTTTTTGTTCCTTTGTCAATAAACTTTATTGTCTCTGGCATCCACAAAATCAAACCGCGCATGCGCCAGCCTAACTCCCAAACTGCATGCTGGGAAATACTGGACGGCGCAGGCGTGGAAGAAGTTACTGAATCCGAAGTTAATAACCATTATGGGAGGATGCGTATCACCAGAAGGGTGAGATAACCTGCTCCCATAACGAACAAGGCAAGCTTAGTAAATGCACTGGAAAAGAGGTCCCGCTTCACCACGATAATGCGGTGAAGCGGGACCCTGCATATAAAGAACCTTAACAGTATTTTAATAAATCGGCCGCAGAGTCTCTTTTATGTTTACAGGGCTGTATTTAAACTTGTCACAAAACTTAGTCTTTAAAAATGAATGCCTGCATTTGTGCTGGTAACACATCTCAGTCTTAAATATTCTCGCAGTCTCATTGTGAAAGGGGAAGAGGGTTGCCTCAATAACCACCTTGCAGTGTTTAGCTTATGGAATGTGGTGTTGCAGTGTTTAACTTAGGAAAGATGGCGCTTTGCGTCCGCGCCCTTTTTACTGCACAAATGGTGATGGTGGTTCCTTAATCCGGGTATCTAGCTTGCCCGCGGCTTTTGTTACTTATTCACTCAGGTACTCATTCAGACCCAGCAGTGTTTTAAGATAGGAGGGGACCCGCGTGCAGCCTCCATCGCGGGCCCCCTCCTTTTCGGCAGCACTAGACTCTGGCATAATGCCAGAGTCTACTGCGCATGCGCAGGTCTATGGGAACATGGCGCCCGCACCTTGTTCCCAGGGACACCTCCAGTGCGCATGTGCAAATCACTCAGAAATGGCCGTGGCGGCCATTTTACAAATGATTTGTGCCTGCACAGCAGGGCCACCGTTGCGGGACTCCGGAGAGGTAAGTATAATATATGGGTGGTGTGTGCGGTGTGGGTCCCCATGGACCCAGGGGCCCGTGTGCACCACACTCACTGCACCCATTATAGAAACGCCTATGCTCACACCCTCTTACGCGGAGGTTTTCACTTGCTAGGCCAGTCCTTAATGGTTCCTCTCAGTCCCAAGAAGGCAGCGGTGACCACGCCTTTCCTCAGCCCTAGTGGTATCCGATCTCCGACAGCAGCACCTCAACACCCGCTCACCCGGCACTAGTCTCACCGCCAGCTGCTTGTACTTCTGCAATGCTGCTCTCACCACCCAGCGTCCCGTGGCAGCCAGTTAGTTTTCAGCTCCCGCTCTGCTCCGTGTGCAGCAAACATCCCAGCACCTCCTTCCTCCATACAACGACTCCTCCTTTCCTCTTCCCACAAGGCTCTGGTCTCCTTGTCCAATCAACGGTCCATATCCAGACCATGTGATCGGACCAGGGTTCCGGATTTAACTCCTGTTGTGCCGCACTCTCCCCTTGTGCTGCTGCGGACCTGTGTGTCAGGTCCCCACCATTTGGGGTACCACAATATCAGCTGCAATATACCAGCGGAATGTAGTTGGCAACCCGACATTCACGATGCCGGTGGTCAGAATCCTGGCACTGCTTAAAATCCCAATGCTTGAATTCTAACAGCCAGAATCCTGAAGTATGCCAGCTGGGTTAGGCTTATGCTCCAGGAGGGGAGGTTAGGGTTAGTCTGCGGGAGGAGAGGGCTAGGGTTAGGCTGCAGGAGGGTAAGTCTAGGGTTAGGGAGAAAGTGTAGGGAGTCTAACAGGATGCTGCTGTCGGTATTCTGACTGTCGACATCCTGTCAGAATCCCGTACCCAGACCATACCAGCAGTGTCTAGTTATATCAGCAGTTTACATTATAATACCAGTAATTCCAAATCACCTGAAAAGTGTCAAATTGTACCAAGAGTGCTCCATATTATGTCACTGTCAATTACATCAATAGGGATAGATTTGTTTTGTGAACAATCATGTCGAGGGGGTAAAGACCCTGCCAATGAGAGCTTACAATCTAAAAAGGAGGGTTTACATTATGGGTAACTGGGACAGTGGACTTAACAGTCCATGTGGTAAAATGAAGATGATGTTGACAATGATAAGGATGATGATGATGATGATATATTACTGTGATTTTTGTAAAGTAAAAAAAATAATAATAAAAATCTTTGCTGGAGTTTCCAGCTCTACTTGTATCCCACCCAGCTGAGAGTATTTTGGGAGGAGGCACTTTACACCAGAAACACAACGTATGCAGCAACTGAAACCTTACAGTGGAAAAGAGCAAACAAAAAGAAAACAATAGCGATGATATAACGTCTGTGACACTTCAGGGCGTATACCCTTGTGCAGGGCCAGATCAAGGGCCACATGGGCCTGGGACTGAAAAGGAACAAAGATCTATTATGAGGAGCGGTGACGTTGTGGCCAGTGCTGTGTAGGTGTGGCCAGTGCCATGTGGGCATGTACACCCTCTACACCAGGCATGTCAAAATCATGGTCATCCAGCTGTTGTGAAACTACAAGTCCCAGCATGCTTTACCAGCTAATCAGTGGAAGGTATGCTGGCAAAGCATGCTGGGACTTGTAGTTTCACAACAGCTGGAGGGCCACGAGTTTGACATGCCTGCTCTACACCATGGGTCTTCAACCTGTGGCCCTCTAGCTGCTGTGGAACTACACATCCCAGCATGCCCTGCCTCAGTTTTAACATACCTTAATAGCAAAAGTGTGCAGGGCATGCTGGGATATGCAGTTTCACAGCAGCTGGAGGGCCACAGGTTGAAGACCCATGCTCTACACCATTTATGATTTGTGGCCAGCTGTGTGGCTGGTCATTATCATGCTGTCACGATAATGGACCTATTTTAATATGGAGGCCTGGGGCTGTAGGCCTATCCACCCCATTTTTATCCTGCCCTGCCCTTGTGTGACTCATAACATAACATATTCTAGAACCTACTACCCAGTCGCTCAGCTTAGTACAACACACAAAAGTACTTTTGCGCGTGAGCAGTGTGGCTGAGATACATGCGCAGTCAGTCGATAATCACTCAGCTGCATAAATATCGACGTTGTGTACAAATCTGAATCAGGCCACGTGCAACTGTTCAGCACAGTTTTCACAGTCCATACCCAAATACCTAACTATCAAGGGTTCCAGCATCACATATACGGAGAAGGAACTGTCCAATTTCAGCTGCCATTTGACTGAACAGCAAAGCAAAACTCAAAATCTACAAAAATAAAATAAAACGCAGTGCATATGACTTTACTTACAGAACAGGTCGGTAATAAAATTGAGCATTATCCTTTAATGTCATAAATTCTCAGCATACATTTTTGTACTGACACTTGTCCTATTTATTTTTCTGACAATTGCACTCAGTTGTAATGGTGTCTCACTTGTTGTACAATTATAAAACGCTCACGGAGAGCTGAAGGGAGGCAATCTGGAAATTATATTCGATATGTAGGTGATAAAAGAAGAAATAGTATAGGTTATATGAAGTTCAACGAGACAGACAGGAGTATGCTGACTGGGATATAACTATGCATTTTACTGAGAGAATACTATAAAAAATATTGGACGGGTTTCAAGTGCGGAGAATGTGTAAAAGGGACAGATTTTTCAGGCTTAGATTCCTGTATAAACTCTCTCATGCAGTTTACACAAGAGTTGAAGACTTTGGCAGATAGTTTGCATAGGAAGTTAAGCCTACGAAATCCCCCCCTTTACATATTTTTAAAATGTGATACCTACTCACAATCTGTCTTTGTAACACACAGAGAAAATGTAATTAACTGGACGTTAATCCATCCAGTGTTCAATGCTTGAGAAACATTGAAATTTCCCATGTTAGAGGTCAGTAGCAGATTTGGGTAGTGAGATTTGTGTACTAACATAGAACCATAGGTGTGCGCAGGGGGGGTGCCTGGTGCGCACAGGCACCCCCTAATGTCTGGCACCCTGATCTCACATTCCTGAGGCAGCGATCGCCGAGCAGGCTGATTACTGTCCCCTCTGCGCTGCACCCTGTCAGGACTGCATTACTGACCGGACGCCTGGGTTAATCAAGGGTGCCACTGCCACCGGCTTTCAAACTCCCGGCTCCACCTCAATGTACAAAAACAGTGTGATGTGACGTGATGACATCATGCTGCTTGCATGCCCACCCGTCACACCCGCCACATACACACCTCTTTCATTCTATGCTAATGCCAACACCAGCCACTGATGAGGAGCAGCATGCAGCCAGCGTTCCTCTTAGGAAGACAAATTCAATACTGGCGGACGGCTGGCAGCAGCATTGACACGTCACTTGTTTTTCCAGCAGCGGCAGCAGCAGCAGCAGTACTAGTCTGCGACTGTCAGTGTCAGTTAGTGACTGACTTGTAAGTAAGCTGCTGCAGTTTGCAGGGGAAAGACAGGGAGAGCCAGACCAGGCAGAGGAGGAGCAGTGTAATTTCAGTGAGTGCCATCAGGGGTGTTTGTTGTGAGCACACCACAACATCTGACAATGTATCTGCTTTATTAGGATTGGTACAAAGGTGGATATTTTATATGCATTGACCATCAATAGACGGTGCTAGACACACCCCTCCGACGGTGCACCTCAGCAGACCAATGAAAATAAGTTTTGACACCTTTGCACACACATGACACCAAGGAATCCGAAAACACTGGAGTAAAATGTGAGAAAGTATAGAATGCGAGTCTTATGAAAAAACAAACTTTAAAACTGGAAAAACAACAGCAATTTGTAATTGATAATGATGACTTAGGGCCTGATTCTGTAAAAAAACAGTAAATAAATGTGCACCTTGGCACTGCAGGTGGGGCAGATCAGGGCTGTCATCAGAAATTGTGGGGCCCGGAACTAACAAAATAGGAAGGCCTCTCCCCCTTGTGTTCTATCAACCAGACCCCCTCCTTATGTGTCACAAGCCAGACCCCTTTGTGTCTAATGGTTCAGTCCTCTAGTGTCTCACCAGCCAGACCCCCTTGTTTTTCATCAGCCACCGCTCCCACGTGTCTTATCAACCAACTCCCCTTGTATCTCACCAGTCAGCCCCCCTTGTGTCTCATTAGCCAGTCCACTCTTATGTCTCACCCAGTGGCGCCAAGGGGAGGGGGGGGGGGGAGGGTACTAATTACCCGTGCTCAGGTCTCATGGAGGAGCCTGGTGCGGACTTAGTGGGGGCCCATGTCCCCCCTCCTTAACTAGCAGCAGCAGCTGCAGCTCTTCTCCTCAGCCCAGCACACACTGCTATGTGCTGGGCTGCAATGTGGCCATGGAGGCACTTAAAGTACTAGTTTTTCTGTATTTTTTTCTAGGGGTGATGGCCATGCTTACCGGTGATTAGGCCACACCAGCCGAGGCCCCTTGTGTCTCCTCAGCCAGCCTCCCCTTTTGTCTCAAAAACTGGCCCCCACCCTATGTCTCTCCAGCCAGCGCCCCCTTATGTCTCTCCAGCCAGCACCCCCTTGTGTCTCTTTAGCCAGCCCCCCTTGTGTCTCTCCAGTCAGCCCCCCCTTATGTCTCTCCAGCCAGCCCCCCTTGTGTCTCTCCAGTCAGCCCCCCCTTATGTCTCTCCAGCCAGCCCCCTTGTGTCTCTCCAGTCAGCCCCCCCTTATGTCTCTCCAGCCAGCCCCCCTTGTGTCTCTCCAGCCAGCCCCCCTTGTATCTCTCCAATCAGCCCCCCCTTATGTCTCTCCAGCCAGCCCCCCTTGTGTCTCTCCAGCCAGCCCCCCTTGTGTCTCTCCAGTCAGCCCCCCCTTATGTCTCTCCAGCCAGCCCCCCTTGTGTCTCTCCAGCCAGCCCCCCTTGTGTCTCTCCAGTCAGCCCCCCCTTATGTCTCTCCAGCCAGCCCCCCTTGTGTCTCTCCAGCCAGCCCCCCTTGTGTCTCTCCAGTCAGCCCCCCCATTATGTCTCTCCAGCCAGCCCCCCTTGTGTCTCTCCAGCCAATCTCCCATTGTTTCTCACCAGCCATCCCTCCTTATGTCTCACCAGCCAGCCCCTTCTATGTCTCACCAGCCAGCCCCCCTTATGTCTCACCAGCCAGACCCCCTTATGTCTCACCAGCCAGCCCCCCTTATGTCTCCCCAGCCAGCCCCCTTCTGTCTCTCCAGCCAGCCCCCCCTTGTGTCTCACCAGCCAGCCCCCATTCTGTCTCTCCAGCCAGACAGAATATCTTTGTGTATATGATTAGCCACCTCCCAATCACCGCCCAGGAACACCCAATGCATACCAGAAACATTTCACCTCAATCGGTCCTGCGTCCATCACACCAAGCGCTGTGATTTAGATGCATGCATGGTCACCAGAAAACAACTAATTCAAGTGAACATTGGCATTGTGTGTGAGTCAGAATCAGCCACTTGGTATCTCCTAATCACTGGTGTATCTATAATAGGGGCAAGGCGTGTAGTGCACACAATTTCCTGGGTCCAAGGGGCCCACACACTCTGCACCCATTTAAATATACTTACCGCTATGTTGACCTGGCTGCAGAGCTGAAAATATCACTAGGAAAATGGATGCCGGGCCCCACCTTTCTTATAGCACCTCTTGCCCCTAATTAAAGATAATTTTTCCCATGATCCATTGTTGTATTGCTGTCACGGCTGATAAATAAACGGCATGCCTACACTTGTGTTTCAGTCAGGCCCGGCACTACCCGCTCAGGAAAGGGATGCAGTGCAGGTAGGCGCCGTACCAGACAGACGCTCTGCCTGCCTTGCATCACTTTACTGCGCCGCCCTTTCTCCCCCTGATACTGCCCGCTGCTGTGCCTGTCACACTGTACAGGCAGTGGCGCCGGCAGCTAGAAGCCTCCCCCTACTCCCCCTGCAGTGTCCATATCCGGTTCCTGGACGAAAAGGAGCTGAGCTAGATGGAACTGGGGGGCGGGGCTACACGGGACCAGGCTGCAGCCTGTTACACAGGATGATGAGCGGCTACAGCTCCAGCAGCCAGACTTCTTTAGGTGAGTGAATGGAAAGAGAGTGAGCAAGAGAGTGTGTGTGTGTGTGTGTGTGTGTGTGTGTGTGTGTGTGTGTGTGTAAGCATCACTACTACTAGCGGAGTTGTGTGTAAGCGTCACTACTACTAGGGACGTTGTGTGTAAGCATCACTACTACGGGGGGCGTTGTGTGTAAGCATCACTACTACTAGGGGGCGTTGTGTGTAAGCATCACTACTACGGGGGGCGTTGTGTGTAAGCATCACTACTACTAGGGGGCGTTGTGTGTAAGCATCACTACTACTAGGGGGCGTTGTGTGTAAGCATCACTACTACTAGGGGGCGTTGTGTGTAAGCATCACTACTACTAGGGGGCGTTGTGTGTAAGCATCACTACTACTAGGGGGCGTTGTGTGTAAGCATCACTACTACTAGGGGGCGTTGTGTGTAAGCATCACTACTACAGGGGGCGTTGTGTGCGTAAGCGTCACTACTACTAGGGGGCGTTGTGTGTTTAAGCGTCACTACTACGGGGGCGTTGTGTGTAAGCATCACTACTACGGGGGGCGTTGTGTGTAAGCATTACTACTACTAGGGGGCGTTGTGTGTTTATGCGCCACTACTACAGGGGGCGTGGTGTGCAGGGCCGGTTCAAGCCCGCTCTGCGCCCGGGCAGGAAATGGGGCGTGGCTTAATACAGGGGGCGTGGTCAGTTACGCCCCCTGTACAGTAGTAGCGCCGCTTGAATGCTGAGCGGTGCGCGATGACGTCATCGCGCACCGCACAGCAAAAGGTCCTCTCCACGAAGGGAAACTAGACGCTACGCGTCTAGTTCCCTTCACAGGAGGCACAGACGGGGGACACAGCGGGCAGCGGAGGGCACAGCAGTGGCGGATCTTGCCATGGTGCGGCGCCCTCCGGAAGGCGGCGCCCCGGGCAAAAGTCCTGCTTGCCCGTGGCAAGATCCGCTACTGGTGGTGTGTAAGCATTACTACTAGGGGGGGCGTTGTGTGTAAGCATCACTACTACTAGGGGGCGTTGTGTGTAAGCATCACTACTACTAGGGGGCGTTGTGTGTAAGCATCACTACTACTAGGGGGCGTTGTGTGTAAGCATCACTACTACAGGGGGCGTTGTGTGCGTAAGCGTCACTACTACTAGGGGGCGTTGTGTGTAAGCGTCACTACTACAGGGGGCGTTGTGTGCGTAAGCGTCACTACTACTAGGGGGCGTTGTGTGTATGCGTCACTACTACAGGGGGCGTTGTGTGTAAGCGTCACTACTACAGGGGGCATTGTGTGTTTAAGCGTCACTACTACAGGGGACGTGGTGTGCAGGGCCGGTTCAAGCCCGCTCTGCGCCCCGGGCAGGAAACGGGGCGTGGCTTAATACAGGGGGCGTGGTCAGTTACGCCCCCTGTACAGTAGTAGCGCCGCTTGAATGCTGAGCGGTGCGCGATGACGTCATCGCGCACCGCACAGCAAAAGGTCCTCTCCACGAAGGGAAACTAGATGCTACGCGTCTAGTTCCCTTCACAGGAGGCACAGACGGGGGACACAGCGGGCAGCGGAGGGCACAGCAGTGGCAGATCTTGCCATGGTGCGGCGCCCTCCGGAAGGCGGTGCCCCGGGCAAAAGTCCTGCTTGCCCGTGGCAAGATCCGCTACTGGTGGTGTGTAAGCATTACTACTAGAGGGGGCGTTGTGTGTAAGCATCACTACTAGGGGGCGTTGTGTGTAAGCATCACTACTACTAGGGTGCGTTGTGTGTAAGCATCACTACTACTAGGGGGCGTTGTGTGTAAGCATCACTACTACTAGGGTGCGTTGTGTGTAAGCATCACTACTACTAGGGGGCGTTGTGTGTAAGCGTCACTACTACTAGGGGGCGTTGTGTGTAAGCGTCACTACTACTAGGGGGCGTTGTGTGTAAGCATCACTACTACTAGGGGGCGTTGTGTGTAAGCATCACTACTACTAGGGGGCGTTGTGTGTAAGCATCACTACTACTAGGGGGCGTTGTGTGTAAGCATCACTACTACTAGGGGGCGTTGTGTGTAAGCGTCACTACTACAGGGGGCGTTGTGTGTAAGCATCACTACTACTAGGGGGCGTTGTGTGTAAGCGTCACTACTACTAGGGGGCGTTGTGTGTTTAAGCGTGACTACTACAGAGGGCGTTGTGTGTAAGCATCACTACTACAGGGGGCGTTGTGTGTTATAGCGTCACTATTACAGGGGGCGTTGTGTGTTTAAGCGTCACTACTACAGGGGGCGTTGTGTGTAAGCATCACTACTACAGGGGGCGTTGTGTGTTATAGCGTCACTATTACAGGGGGCGTTGTGTGTTTAAGCGTCACTACTACAGGGGGCGTTGTGTGTAAGCATCACTACTACAGGGGGCGTTGTGTGTTATAGCGTCACTATTACAGGGGGCGTTGTGTGTTTAAGCGTCACTACTACAGGGGGCGTTGTGTGTAAGCATCACTACTACAGGGGGCGTTGTGTGTTATAGCGTCACTATTACAGGGGGCGTTGTGTGTTTAAGCGTCACTACTACAGGGGGCGTTGTGTGTAAGCATCACTACTATAGGGGGCGTTGTGTGTTTTAGCGTCACTATTACAGGGGGCGTTGTGTGTTTAAGCGTCACTACTACGGGGGCGTTGTGTGTAAGCATCACTACTATAGGGGGCGTTGTGTGTTTTAGCGTCACTATTACAGGGGGCGTTGTGTGTTTAAGCGTCACTACTACGGGGGCGTTGTGCGTAAGCATTACTACTAGAGGAGGCGTTGTGTGTAAGCGTCACTACTACAGGGGGTGTTGTGTGTTTAAGCATGAGTACTAAAGGGGGCCTTTACAAGGGGCGTTGTGTGTTTAAGCATCACTACTACAGGGGGCATTGTGTGTAAGTGTCACTGCTACAGGGGGCACTGTCCCTTTGTAAAGTATGGGAGGCGCAAATTTATAGTTTGCAGGGGGGCGCCAAACACCCTAGCACCGTCCCTGCTCACACTTCACTTACCTAAGCCAGTCTCCCTACACTACTACAGCAGCCTGGTCCGTGTAGCTCCGCCCCCTTCTGTCCCATTTAGCCCCGCCCCTTCCACCCCGCTTAGCTCCGCCCCCTTCGGTACCGTGCACAGCGCTGTCCTGTCACACAGGGGAGGGAGGAGGATTTTCATGCTGCAGGTGCCGCAGCCAGTGCCTGTCATACAGTGACAGGCACAGCAGCAGCAGGGGGCACAGGACGGCGCAGCAGGGAAGGAATGCAGAGCAGGGGGAGCGCCTCTCCGTCCCAGCGCCTCCCTGCACTGCATCCCTTCGCTGAGCGGGTAGCGCCGGGCCTGAGTGTGAGAGGTAAATGTGTGTGTGTGTGTGTGTGTGTGTGTGTGTGTGTGTGTGTGTGGTATGTCTGTGTGCATTTATGTGTGCTTTAAGGATGCTACTACTACAGGGGGAGCATTACGTGTAACGACGCTACTAATGGGGGCCATTGCGTGTAACGATGCTACTACTGGGGGGTCATTACGTATAAGGACGATACTACTACTTGGGGGCATTATGTATAGGACGCTACTATTACTGGGGGGGCATTACGTATAACAATACTACTACTGGGGGAGGGCATTACGTATAAGGATGCTACTACTGGGGGGGGCATTATGTATAAGGACGGTACTACTACTGGGGGCGCATTACGTATAAGGACGCTTCTACTACTGGGGGTGCACTACGTATAAGGACGCTACTACAACTGGGGGGGCATTACTTATAAGGACGCTACTACTACTAGGGCGGAATTATGCATATGGCCGCTTCTACTACTGGGGGCGCATTACGTATAAGGACGCTTCTACTACTGGGGGTGCACTACGTATAAGGACACTACTACAACTGGAGGGGGCATTACGTATAAGGACGCTACTACTACTAGGGGGAATTACGTATAAGGACGGTACTACTACTGGGGGTGCATTACGTATAAGGACGCTACTACAACTGGAGGGGGAATTACGTATAAGGACGCTTCTACTACTGGGGGTGCATTACGTATAAGGACGCTACTACAACTGGAGGGGGAATTACGGATAAGGACGCTTCTACTACTGGGGGTGCATTACGTATAAGGACGCTACTACAACTGGGGGGGCATTACGTATAAGGACGCTACTACTACTAGAGGGAATTATGCATAAGGACGCTTCTACTACTGGGGGGTGCATTACGTATAAGGACGCTACTACAACTGGAGGGGGAATTACGTATAAGGACGCTTCTACTACTGGGGGTGCATTACGTATAAGGACGCTACTACAACTGGGGGGGCATTACGTATAAGGACGCTACTACTACTAGAGGGAATTATGCATAAGGACGCTTCTACTACTGGGGGTGCATTACGTATAAGGACGCTACTACAACTGGAGGGGGCATTACGTATAAGGACGCTACTACTACTAGGGGGAATTACGTATAAGGACGCTTCTACTACTGGGGGTGCACTACGTATAAGGATGCTACTACTACTGGGGGTGCACTACGTATAAGGATGCTACTACTACTGGAGGGTGCATTATGTATAAGGACGCTACTACTACTGGGGGGGCATTACGCATAAGGATGCTACTACTACTGGGGGTGCATTACGTATAAGGACGCTACTACAACTGGAGGGGGCATTACGTATAAGGACGCTACTACTACTAGGGGGAATTACGTATAAGGACGCTTCTACTACTGGTGGTGCACTACGTATAAGGACGCTACTACTTGGGGGCATTATGTATAAGGATGCTACTACTACTGGGGGGCATTATGTATACGGATGCTACTACTACTGGGGGGGCATTATGTATAAGGATGCTACTACTACTGGGGGGGCATTATGCATAAGGATGCTACTCCTACTGGGGGGGGCATTATGCATAAGGATGCTACTACTACTGGGGGGCATTATGCATAAGGATGCTACTACTGCTGGGGGGCATTATGCATAAGGATGCTACTACTACTGGGGGGGCATTATGCATAAGGATGCTGCTACTACTACTGGGGGGCATTATGCATAAGGATGCTACTCCTACTGCGGGGGCATTATGCATAAGGATGCTACTACTGGGGGGCATTATGCATAAGGATGCTACTACTACTGGGGGGCATTATGCATAAGGATGCTACTACTACTGGGGGTGCACTATGTATAAGGACGCTACTACTACGGGTGGGGCATTACGTATAAGATGAATAAGATTGTGCTACATTGTGGCGTAATTTTGAATGGGGGTACTGTTGTGTGGCCATGCCCCTTACTTGTGAGACTACACCCCTTTTCCCGGCGCGCGCCAAAGGAATATGGGAGGGCGCAAATTTATAGTTTGCAGGGGGGCGCCGAACACCCTAGCACCGGCCCTGATCAAAATGTCTGTCTACCAACAATGATTTGGGAAGGTTACTGCAAAAAGTAAAACTGTTTCAGGGTGTATGTGCAAAGAGGGAGGCAGTTAAAAGTCAGAAATAAATGCAATTGCTTTATATTTGCTAATGAATCGTTGAAGAGGTTACTTTTCATTTGTTGTTTTGCATATTTATCTCTAGGGAGAGATGTATCAAGAAATGAAAGGATTGGTAAAGTGAATGAAATTCAGAGTGCAGCTGACATTGTGATTGAGGAAGCCCTACAGTCCTGTAAATCTGAGGTTCTGGAATACACAGCTTACACACAGACTGTACGATAGGAGTCATGGGTGCAAGAAACATGGGGCAGATGTATTAACCTGGAGAAGGCATAAGGAAGTGATAAACCAGTGATAAATGCAAGGTGATAAATGCACCAGCCAATCAGCTCCAATATGTAAATTAACAGGAGCTGATTGGCTGATGCGTTTATCACCTTGTACTTATCACTTGTTTATCACTTCCTTATGCTGTCTCCAGGTTTAATACATCTGCCCCATTATGCTTTTCTACTACGTCACAGAGTTCTTGGAGAGAGTGGTGATGGAACAGGAGTGGCATCCGTGGCCGAAGCAATTGTCACGGCACTTCTAAATGTGGACCCACTGTGCTGCTATGAATTAACACTGACTAAACCTGGGGCCCAGAGACTAATGGGAATCCCAGAGTTCACTGAAAGGATCAAATACAATCTAATTTCATGTGTAGGCAGCACAAGTTTAAAAATGGGCAACAAAGCCTGAGGTCAAGGTCACAGGCAAACTAACACAGTCAACAAGCAAGCCAGGTTGGAACACAGAAATAGCTCAAACAACCATTCAAAAGGACAGAAGGGTTCAAATGCAGGCCACACTGAGGTCATAGCCATGGTGTGCCTAATTGGGCATGACGACAGAGCAGCTACTGGATGAGCATGCAAAGCCAGGAGAGCTGTAATGGAGCGCTCGGGGCAGCGTGATGGCATTTTCAGGTTAGCGACAGCAGCAAGGAACCAGTGAGATCACTGGGGCATCTCGGGAGAATGCACACTATAAATTCAAACCAAATAATAGGCTGCAGTCTCTTGAACACTGGGTCAGCGCACAACAAATTGGATGCCTTGTCCTTGTATAAAGTACAAGTACAATTTAACAGGGGATGAACTCTGCTATTGAGCATGAAGGTCATGTGGAAGCTGGCTCAATAGGAGCGAACTGTGAGGACATCGTTCTGTCATAGCCACTACACAGCTATGGGAATTTAGTTTGACAAGTGAAATCACTGTTTAATCAACTGGTTCTCCTATTTATGATATTATTGATCACTGGCAAACTCAAGCCCAAAGAAAAATGCTGACGTAAATGAAAATAGTAGACAGGAGATTACTGATAAACACAGAACTCGTAACTATCATCTTTCCATTAAACAAGTGGTGAATTTCCCATTAGGCATATGAGGCACGTGCCTAGGGGCAGCACCTGTTTGGGTGCGGCACTTGGATGCTTGTGTTTGTAATGTCAGCCCAAAATGTACCAGTAACTGAAAAATATTTCCACTGTACTGTACCATATGCCATTTTGAATGGCGTGTAAACGGGTAGGACATGCCCATAGCTGTCCTAGTAAATATCTCCTATATAATAGCCCAGATCTGTGACTTTGTGACTCATTTGCTAATGCTGGGCGGATTCACAACACTGGGCGGAGTTAGTCAAATGAGTCACAGATCTGGGCAAATCTATAGGAGACCCCAGGGGCGAATTATGAGTCCGGGGGGCCCAGGGCACTTGAGACGGGGGGCCCTATCTCATTGCTGTTACTGCTGGGGGTTTGGGGGCCGTGGCCTAATCGCGGGACGCGTGGCCACGCCCCCTTATGCAAATTCCAGAGATTTTTTTTTTTTAATGGGATTTTGGCCCCCCAGCTAGGGGTAAATCCAGAGGGGCTGGTCACTCCCCCCTACACACCCGCACAGGCAGAAGAAAGCAGGGAGGCTGCTGCCTCCCTGCACCACCACAGACCTGCCAACACGCAGCAGAGTGTGCTGACTGTAGCACAATGCTGCTGCTGGCAGGACGGGGAGCTTCAGAGCTGGGACAGAGCTACTCCAGCCGGGGGGGCCCCTAAAACTGTGGAGCCCACGGTACATACCCTCCCCCCTTAATCCGGCTCTGCTGCCGGAACCCCCTTTTAATCCGTACCCCCTGATGCCCCCTCTCCCACTGTCTCCACTAAATAGACGCTGTGCGCATGCGCACAGCGTCTATTCACCGCAGCTCTGCTAAGCAGAACAGCGAGTTCAGGAGCTTCCCAACTGCCCCCCCACCGGGGGACACTGCGTCCCACGGGTGGGACAGCGGGACAGACCCAAAAAAATGGGACTGTCCCGCGAAAATCAGGACAGTTGGGAGGTATGGGGGTGTGTGAGGGGGTATGCCATACAGACAGATTGGGCACCGGCTCACTATGTGCTTGACCCCCCACATCAGCATACTCAGCAGGGGCTCTCTGGCGCGGAGGAGCGTCACTTTCTGGCACACTCCACGCTTCTTAGCTGCAGTTTTGTGGGGCACCTGCAGCTGTGCAGGTTCCGTACTGCCTCTGTTATCTCCAGCCCCGGCAACCCCACCGCTAGCTGCAGCAGTGAGGTGCGCCCAGCTCCTTCACACACTTTAGCCGGCGGGTAGCGCTGCAGAAGTCAGCGCTGCTTGCAGGCTCCGACCCCCTCCTCCCTCCAGCCGCAGCGTCTCCTGGGAGCTAACCAGTCACTCCCAGTCTCCCCATTCCACAGTGCCCGGCAGCCGCGATGTCCGCGCCACGTGCATGCTATGACCCCCTCCTCCCTCCAGCCGCAGCGTCTCCTGGGGGATAACCAGTCACTCCCAGTCTCCCCTTACCACAGTGCCCGGCAGCCGCGCGAGGTCCGCGGTGTGTGACTGAGGAGGGGGGGAGGGATGTGGGACTCCAGCCTGAGAGAGTCAGCCATGCCAAGTCTCCACCAGCAGCAGATCCCAACAGGTTGGAGTGGAACAGCAGCAGCCAGCAGCAGTGACTCCGATAATACACATCTGTCTGTCACCACTGTTCTGTCCCTAATACCAATCTCTCCCGTGCCCTGTGTTCTGTCACCCCTGGCCTTGCCCTGTCACCCTTATCCTGGCCCTTTCACCCTTATCCTGGCCCTGTTACCCCTATCCTGGCCCTGTCACCCCTGTGCTTGCCCTGTCAACCCTATACTGGCCCTGTCACCCCTGTCCTGGTCCTGCCGCCCCTACCCGGGCCATGTCACCCCTATCATGTCCCTGTCATTTCTGACCTGGCCCCGTCGCCCCTGTCCTGGCCCCGTTACCCATGTCCTTGCCCCGTCACCCCTGTCCTGGCCCCATCACCCCTGTTCTGACCCTGTCACCCCTCACCTGGCCCTGTCACCCCTGTCCTGGCCCTGTCACCCCTGTCCTGGCCCTGTTACTGCATACCTTCCAACTACCTTTTTGGCAGGTACAGTACCCGCAGCGCCTCCAGACCCCTCCCCAATGCACCACACCTCCGTACCTTCCCCTCCACCACATGCGGCACTCCACCCCTCCCCCACACGCTGTGCCTCCAGACCCCCTACATCACCCGCGGCTCACACTCCCCCGCCCCTCCACCACCCACAGCACCTCCAGGCCCCCTTCCATCCACCCCCCATATATGTCTTTACCCCCACACCTGCCCCCCCTTCACCCGCTGCATCTGCAGACAACCTCCTCAATCCGTGGTCCCCCCCTCACCCACCCCTCCCCCACCCACGGCACCCCCACACCTGCCCCTCCACCACCTGCAGCGCCTCGAGACCCCCTTCCCCATCCGCCGCACCACCTGTACCTGCCCCTCCCCCACCCATGGTGCCTCTGGACCCCCTACCCCACCCCCGGCACCCCCGCCCCTTCCCATCCCACAGCACCTCTGGAACCCTTCACCCATCCGCAACATCCCCGCACCTGCCCCTCTCCCACCCATGGCACCCCTGCCCCTCCCCCACCTGCAGTGCCTCCAGACCCCTCCCCCATCTTCAGCCCCCACTCCTCTGCCCCTCCCCCATACGCAGCACCTCCCGACCCTTCCCCATCAGGGCCCCTCCCGCTTCTGCCCCCCCTCCACCCGCAGCATCTACAAACACCCTCCCCCATCCCCAGTCCCCCCCGCACCCGCTACATTCTGTACATCATGCCCTGCAGGTGCTGTTCACGTTGTCGCAAGGGGCTGCGCCTCCTTCACCATCGCACGCACTTTCATTGTGCAATATTTAACCACTAACAAAGGAATGCAGGTAATATTCCATATAATACAAATATTGAACCCCAGAAAGGCATGCACATCGCCCCGTAGCCCCTTGCGACGATGTGAAGAGCGCCCGTAGGGCGCGATGAAGCACCTAGTGTACACATAATTAAAAATAAAAATATGTCACAGTTAGAGGCTTTTTCTTTATTATTCTAATAAATTAGCTATCATTGAATGAGGGCTTATAACCAATCAATAAAAATAATAAAATTAGGCAGGTGGGGGGGCGGCCGTCACTCTTGTGCTTAGGGGTGCCCTCACCCCTAAATCTGCCCCTGCATTAAATCTGAGGTCAAACTTTTTGATAAAATAGCATATACAACAGAGGGGGTCATTCTGACCTGATTGCTCACTGCCATTCATCGGAGTGATTAGGTTAGAAGTGCGCATGCGCCGGCGCCGGCGCCGCAGTGTGCCGGTGCATGGCTGAAAGCCGATGGCTGTTGTTGCCTAACGATCGCCTCTGCCTGATTGACAGGCACGGGCGGGAGGGGGCGGCACGGCGGCGTTTGGCTGCTGTTTTGTGGACGCGGTCCGGCCAACGCAGGCATGGCCGGACTGTGCGGGGGCGGGCTGCAGCAGCTGCGTGACGTCACACGCAGCTGCTGCGACCCGGGAGCGATGAGTAGCTCCCATCCAGCACGCAAAAGCTGCGATGTGTTAGAAGTGGACCTGGGAAATTTGTGGGTCGAACCCATTCACACTGAACCCATGTTTATCCTGGCGATGCACGAATCATTGCTTATTGTGCTCAAAACACCTGTAGATGATGTCATCCGCAAAGCGCCCCAAACATCCAATGAAGTATTTTAAACACAACCCATGTCTAAAACCCTGCACAGTACAAGTGACCAGGGTTGGTCGGTCCTAGGAATAACACTGGTACTAAGAAGGGTCACAGACCCGGATCTGTTCACACATAGCCGAGGCCCGGGGTGAGCCACAACCCCTGGCAATATCCCTGGTCTGAAAGGGGTATCAGTAACTATTATGGACTGTAGCCCATAGGCTGCAAAGTCTAGCGCCATCTGAAGCTTGGTAAATTTGCATTTAAGCAGCCTCACTAGGGGGGAATCACAGCAGGTACAACCCGGGTATATTTAATATTTTCGTGAACCCCCCAAAAATTGTGCAAATATTTGTTAATAAATATGCCCTTAAAATATAGGCCCTCATTCCGAGTTGATCGCTCGCTAGCTGCTTTTAGCAGCATTGCACCCACTAGGCCGCCGCCCTCTGGGAGTGTATCTAAGCTTAGCAGAATAGCAAACGAAAGATTAGCAGAACTGCTACTAAATAATTCTTTGCAGTTTCTGAGTAGCTCCAGACCTACTCACAGATTGCGATCAGCTCAGTCCGTTTAGTTCCTGGTTTGATATCACAAACACGCCCTGCGTTCTGCCAGCCAATCCCCCGTTTCTCCAGACACTCCCGCGTTTTTCCATGACACCCCTGCGTTTTTTAGCACACTCCCGGAAAACACTTAGTTACCTTCCAGAAACGCCCCTTTCCTGTCAATCACTCACTGATCAGCAGTGCGACTGAAAAGCGCCGCAGGATCCACAGCAAAACTGCTAAGTTTTTAGTTAAATAACTAAGCACATGCTCCCTGCGTGCCTTGCGCATGCGCAATTAGCAACAAATCGCAGCATAGCGAAAATCGGCAACGAGCGAACAACTCAGAGTGACCACCATAGTTTTAGATTCTCTTCCTCTTTCCTGAGTACAGATAGTTAATGTATAGGCTAAATGCACGCTGTTGGAGTCCAGAACTAGGCAATTCCTCCTTCGCATTACCATTATCTAGGGCTGCCATCAAAAATTGTGGGGCTCGGCGCTGACAAAATAGGCACCACACCACAAAGAAAATAACTAAAAATAATAATAATAAAAAAATTCCTGTGCACATACTCTGAGCAACACCTTATTATGCCCCACAAAGTAATGCCCCTTGCACTATATTAAGCTCCCACCGTAATGCCCTGACACAATATTATGCCCCACAGTTATGCTCATCACCATATTATGCCCTCACAGTTTTAACGCTCTATGCCACAGTACCTGCTCATTGTCTGGGGTTCTGCTCATTTTCAGGGGTCTATGGTCCCGGTGGGGGCCACTATTCGCACCTGCCCCCTTCAAACTATTGAAAATGTCCTTCCGTGACCATTTTGGGAGGACATTTTCAATAGCATTTCACATGGAATACGGTCTGCTGCACTGACTGCATCGTGGGAGGTGAGTGGCAGGCGGCTGATAATAATAATAATAAAAATAATACTTAATAATAATACTCATCAATAGTTCACAAAACATGAATAATCAACAAAATTAAAAAGCAAGCAGGTACAGAAACCATGAGGACAAAGAAAATCCTTCAAACCAGAACAATCCCATTTATCTTAATTTTGTCCTATTTAACATGTTTATTGCTGTCGGGAAGAAACTACCCCTTAACCAGCTAGTCCAACAAAGAATAGATCGATAACGCCTATTAGATGGCAACACAGAAAACATCCCCAAATTTGGATGAGATAAGTCTCCCAAGATGCTTTTCACCTTAGTGAGAAGCCTTCTCTCATATATATACTGGATGCATGGCAAGCTAACTCCAATAGCTCTGCTCGCAGTTTATACCACTCTCTGAAGAGATTTGCGTTCTGCTGCAGTGCAGGTACCAAACCACACCACAATTCCGTATGTAAGGACACTCTCTAAGACAGCCGAGTAAAAATTAACCAGGATATCCTTACACATTCCCGACATTCGCATTCTCCTCAATAAAAACAAAAGTTGTTGGGCCTTTTTAATAACACATTGGGGGTAATTTACAGTTGATCGCAGCAGCAAATTTGTTAGCAGTTGGGCAAAACCATGGCCCTCATTCCGAGTTGATCGCTCGCTAGCTGCTTTTAGCAGCAGTGCACACGCTAAGCCGAAGTGCGAACGAAAGATTAGCAGAATTGCTTGGAAATCTTTTCCTGCAGTTTCTGAGTAGCTCCAGACCTACTCCTAGATTGCGATCACCTCAGTCCGTTTAGTTCCTGCTTTGACGTCACAAACACGCCCTGCGTTCGGCCAGCCACTCCCCCATTTCCCCAGGCACGCCTGCGTTTTTACCTGACACGCCTGCATTTTTTAGCACACTCCCAGAAAATGGTCAGTTTCCGCCCAGAAATACCCACTTCCCGTCAATCACACACCGATCAACAGAGCGACAGAAAAGCGTCGCTCGCCCCTGTGTAAAATTTAGAGATGTGCACTGGACATTTTTCGGGTTTTGGCCCTCATTCCGAGTTGTTCGCTCGCAAGCTGCTTTTAGCAGCATTGCACACGCTAAGCCGCCGCCTACTGGGAGTGAATCTTAGCTTAGCAAAATTGCGAACGGAAGATTTGCAATATTGCGAAAAGACTTCTCTGTGCAGTTTCTGAGTAGCTCGAGACTTACTCTTCCAGTGCGATCAGTTCAGTGCTTGTTGTTCCTGGTTTGACGTCACAAACACACCCAGCGTTCGCCCAGACACTCCTCCGTTTCTCCAGCCACTCCCGCGTTTTTCCCAGAAACGGTAGCGTTTTTTCACACACTCCCATAAAACGGCCAGTTTCCACCCAGAAACACCCACTTCCTGTCAATCACACTCCGATCTCCAGAACGAAGAAAAAACCTTGTAATGCCGTGAGTAAAATACCAAACTTCATAGCAAATTTACTTGGCGCAGTCGCAGTGCGAACATTGTGCATGCGCAATTAGCGGAAAATCGCTGCGATGCGAAGAAAATTACCGAGCGAACAACTCGGAATGACCACCTTTGTGTTTTGGTTTTGGATTCGGCTCCACGGCCGAATCCAAAACACGGCCTGAACATTTTTTGTCGGATTCGGGTGTGTTTTGGATTCTGGTGTTTTTTTTCAAAAACCCCTCAAAAACAGTTTAAATCATAGAATTTGGGGGTAATTTTGATACTATAGTATTATTAACCTCAATAACCACAATTTCCACTCATTTCCAGTCTATTCTGAACACCTCACACCTCACAATACTATTTTTAGTCCTAAAATTTGCTCCGAGGTCGCTGGATGACTAAGCTAAACGACCCAAGTGGGCGGCACAAACAGCTGGCCCATCTAGGAGTGGCACTGCAGTGTCAGACAGGATGGCACTTAAAAAAATTGGCCCCAAACAGCACATGATGCAAAGAAAAGAGAAAAAGAAGTGCACTGTGGTCGCTGGACGGCTAAGCTAAGCGACACAAACACCTCAATATCACAGGAATTATTCGTTCTTCTAATCAATGGTATTATTGGTCCAAATCACTGGAAGAAAATGACAAAATCACTGGAATTATTTGTTCTAATCAATGGTATTATTGGTCCAAATCACTGGAAGAAAATGACAAAATCACTGGAATTATTTGTTCTAATCCAGGCATGTCCAAACTGCGGCCCTCCAGCTGTTGAGAAACTACACATCCCAGCATGCCCTGACACAGCTTTAGCATTCTCTGACAGCAAACCGTGTCAGGGCATGCTGGGATACGTAGTTTCACAACAGCTGGAGGGCCGCAGTTTGGACATGCCCGTTCTAATCAATGGTATTATTGGTCCAAATCACTGGAAGAAAATGACAAAATCACTGGAATTATTCGTTCTAATCAATGGTATTATTGGTCCAAATCACTGGAAGAAAATGACAAAATCACTGGAATTATTCGTTCTAATCAATGGTATTATTGGTCCAAATCACTGGAAGAAAATGATAGGTTCAGGGGTGGTTACAGGTAATTTTCAGTGTGCGGAAGGGAATTTAGGGGTGGGGATTTGCAACCCCCCCCTTTCTGTCTGTTGTTTGTATGTGACCCCTTCCCCTTCCAGCACCCGATATATAATTATCTCCAGGTATGATTGAGCAGCTGCCAAATTGTTTGTCTGCTTGTGTGCAAGAGGCATTGAATGGGAGCAGTATTTGGAAGGCATGCTGTTCCTTGTAGTGCCAATGAGAGATCCTGGGGGTGGCTCCCGGGTAAGTTAGCTCTCTGTCTGGAAGTGTTTTAGTAATAGCCTTTATCATGAGGCCTACTGTGACAAATTACATGGCCCTATGTGGGCACTGCTATTATGTAGGTTAGGACCGCTGTATCAGAGAAGCCGTGAAGTGGCCAGCAGCTAAACATGTGTTTGCAAGCATTTGAGACTAATTCTCTGAATTTTATTACCAGATAGGTTCAGGGATGGTTACAGGTAATTTTCAGTGTGCGGAAGGGAATTTAGGGGTGGGGATTTGCAACCCCCCACCCCCTTTCTGTCTGTTGTTTGTCTGTGACCCCTTCCCCTTCCAGCACCCGATATATAATTATCTCCAGGTATGATTGAGCAGCTGCCAAACTGTTTGTCTGCTTGTGTGCAAGAGGCATTGAATGGGAGCAGTATTTGGAAGGCATGCTGTTCCTTGTAGTGCCAATGGGAGATCCTGGGGGTGGCTCCCAGGTAAGTTAGCTCTCTGTCTGGAAGTGTTTTAGTAACAGCCTTTATCATGAGGCCTACTGTGACAAATTACATGGCCCTATGTGGGCACTGCTATTATGTAGGTTAGGACTGCTGTATCAGAGAAGCCGTGCAGTGGCCAGCAGCTAAACATGTGTTTGCAAACATTTGTGACTTATTCTCTGAATTTTATTACCAGATAGGTTCAGGGATGGTTACAGGTGATTTTCAGTGTGCGGAAGGGAATTTAGGGGTGGGGATTTGGAACCACCACCCCCCCCCCCTTTCTGTCTGTTGTTAGAAAATGACAAAATCACAGGAATTATTTGTTCTAATTAGTGGTATTATTGGTCCAATTCACTGGAAGAAAATGACAAAATCACAGGAATTATTCGTTCTAATCAATGGTATTATTGGTCCAAATCACTGGAAGAAATTGACAAAATCACAGGAATTATTCGTTCTAATCAATGGTATTATTGGTCCAAATCACTGGAAGAAGACTGACATTTTGGGGATTATGAGACATAATGGGAGTCATTCCGAGTTGTTCGCTCGTTGCCGATTTTCGCTATATTGCGATTAGTTGCTTACTGCGCATGCGCAAGGTTCGCAGAGCACATGCGCTTTGTTATTTTACACAAAAGTTAGGTATTTTACTCACGGCATAACAAGGATTTTTCATCGTTCTGGTGATCGTAGTGTGATTGACAGGAAGTGGGTATTTCTGGGCGGAAACTGGCCGTTTTCTGGGAGTGTGCGAAAAAACGCTGGCGTTTCTGGGAAAAACGTGGGAGTGTCTGAAGAAACGGGGGAGTGTCTGGGCGAACGCTGGGTGTGTTTGTGACGTCAAACCAGGAACGAAACTGACTGAACTGATCGCAATGGCTGAGTAAGTCTCGAGCTACTCAGAAACTGCTAAGAAATTTCTATTCGCAATTCTGCTAATCTTTCGTTCACAATTCTGCTATGCTAAGATACACTCCCAGAGGGCGGCGGCTTAGCGTGTGCAATTCTGCTAAAAGCAGCTAGCGAGCGAACAACTCGGAATGAGGGCCAATGTTTTTGAATATAAATCCTAAAGCAGGTGGTGTATTAGAGCAAAAGAGTGCAAGAGACCAGCCATGCAGTTTCTGAAATAGTATGACAAAATGTTACTGTATTTCATAAGCACTCATTCCTAACTCCAGAGGCGGAACTACCACCAGTGCAACCAGTGCGTTGCACTGGGGCCCGCCACTGTCCAGGGGCCCAAAGCATGTAATGAATCAAACTGACTCATTACATGCCGCTGTGTACTGCGGGCAACCGCCTCCCGCAGCACACAGGACAGGAGAGGAGCGAAACTGTCACAGGGGGAAGGAGGAGGAGGGAGGTGGAGGAGGGAGCCGCAGCAGCGCTGTGTTATTGGTTGAGGCGCTGCTGCTGCTGTCCCTCTGCTTCACCATAGGCTGTCTTCCGACGCTGTGAAGCGCATCCCAGCCATTCACAGCGGCGGAGAACAGCCTATGGTGAAGGACTGGGACAGAAACAGCAGCGCCTCCACCAATAACAGCGCTGCTGTGGCTCCCTCCTCCACCTTCCTCCTCCTCCTTCTCTCCTGCCCGGGAATCGGGATCTCTGCCAGAAGCTGCACCGAGGAGCCTGAACCAGCAGAGACAGTAAGTATAATTCTTTCTTTCTTTCTTTCTTTCTTTCTTTCTTTCTTTCTTTCTTTCTTTCTTTCTTTCTTTCTTTCTTCTGCCGTAATGTGTAAAAAAGGGGACGCAGTCTGCCGTAATGTGTAAAAAGCGGGAATCTGCCTGCCGTAATGTGTAAAAAGGGCACGCTGTCTGCCGTAATGTGTTAAAAGGGCACGCTGTCTGCCGTAATGTGTAAAAAGGGCACGCTGTCTGCCGTAATGTGTAAAAAGGGCACGCTGTCTGCCGTAATGTGTAAAAATGGGACGCTGTCTGCCGTAATGTGTAAAAAGGGAAATCTGCCTGCCGTAATGTGTAAAAAAGGGAATCTGCCTGCCGTAATGTGTAAAAAGGGCACGCTGTCTGCCGTAATGTGTAAAAAGGGCACGCTGTCTGCCGTAATCTGTAAAAAGGGGACGCTGTCTGCCGTAATGTGTAAAAATGGGACGCTGTCTACCGTAATGTGTAAAAAGGGGAATCTGTCCGCTGTAAGGTGTAAAAGGGTCTCTACCTGGTGTAGTGGTGCTACTGTGCGGCGTAATTTGAAGACTACTGTGCAATTGGTATTATTTTGTGGCCACACCCCTTCCCCACGAAGCCACGCCCCTATGTATTTTTGCACGAGCCTACGGCGCGCACTGCCCCTGTTATGCATGCAGGGGTGGGGCTCCGATGCCGTTTCTTGCACACAGTGCTAAAATGTCTAGTTACAGCACTGTTGCCAGGTATCCATTTCTCTGGCCCTGAGCAGGTCCCCCTCACCAGATCCTCTCCAGGGGTGAGCGGGTAGACTTGGATGGGATGCGGGGGGAGGGGGGCAAAGCATTTTGTCACACCTGGGCCCACCGCTCGCTGGTTCCGCCACTGCCTAACTCTGCTAAGTACTGTTTGGTATACTGTATCTGGCTTCCATGAGGTAGTTGTCCATTATTTCAGCTTCCATTGACCTTTTTGAAAGCGGTAGAAGTTATCGATTCTTTTTTTTATTTTTATTTTCCCCTATTTTTAATTTTCTCCTGCATAGCCCAGTAAAATGTTGCAATGTTAAGTATTGACTTGTGCCTTCTGGGGCTCCACTTCTTCACCAAACCCAGCCAAATCTCATCCTGATTCCTAACCCTCTGTTCCACGTTCTCTATGTACCCCATCTGTGTCACCCATGTCTGTCTACCCCTCCCCTTTAGATTGTAAACTCTCACGAGCAGGGCCCTCTTCCCTCATGTGCTTATATACTGTTGGTCACCAAAATTCTGCACTGTAATACTATATATACTGCTCACAAAAATGCCGCACAGGTATGGAATGGATACTTGCAGTGACACAGAGCTGCAAGATACAGCAATGGCCTACTGTACAACTATATACTGTTAGTCACCTAAATGCTGCACTGTAATACTATATATACTGCCCACAAAAATGCCGCACAGATATGGAATGGATACTTGCAGTGACACAGAGCTGCAAGATACAGCAATGGCCTACTGTACAACTATATACTGTTAGTCACCTAAATGCTGCACTGTAATACTATATATACTGCTCACAAAAATGCCGCACAGATATGGAATGGATACTTGCAGTGACATAGAGCTGCAAGATACAGCAATGGGCTACTGTACTGTACTACTATAATTATTATATACTGGTGGTCTCCAGTCCCCACAATGCAGCACACTGATCAGATATTTGCAGCACACTGAGCACAGATATGGAGCGTTTTCAGGCAGAGAACGTAGATATTTTCAGCACACTGAGCACAAATTATTTGCAGCACACCGAGCACAGATATTTGCCGCACACTGAGCACAGATTACGGAGCTTTTCAGGGACAGAACGCTGCCACATCCTCTCCGTTCAATCTCCAATAAAATGGCGGCGACACGCGGCTCCCAGTAGCAGATCTTGCCACGGGCAAGCAGGACCTTTTGCCGGGGCGCCGCCTTCCGGAAGGTGCCGGCGCCACCCGGAGGGCGCCGCACCATGGCAAGATCCGCTGCTGCTGTGGTGCCCCCCGCTGCCGCGGCCCGCTGTCCGTTGTGAAGGGAAACTAGACGCGTAGCGTCTAGTTTCCCTTCGTGGGCTGCCCGCTGTGAAGGGAAACTAGATGCGTAGCGTCTAATTTCCCTTCCTGGAGAGGACCTTCACTGTAATGATGTGCGGTGCGCGTTGACGTCATCGCGCACCGCACAGCAAAGGTCCTCTCCACGAAGGGAACTAGACGCTTAGCGTCTAGTCTACCTTCGTGGAGAGGACCTTTGCTGTGCGGTGCGCGATGACGTCATCGCGCACCGCACATCGTACAACAGTACAGGGGGCGTAGCTGACCATGCCCCCTGTATGAAGCCACACACCCTAATGCCGCCCAGGGCGCCAGAAGCCCCGGAACCGGCCCTGGCGGCTCCTTATATAGAATACGAATCTCGCGAGAATCCGACAGCGGGATGATGACGTTCGGGCGCGTTCTGGTTAACCGAGCAAGGCGGGAAGATTTGAGGCTACCTCGGAACCGTGTAAAATAAATGAAGTCCGGGGGGGTTCGGATCCCGAGGAACCGAACCCGCTCATCTCTAGTAAAATTGCATAGTTTTGTGTGAAATTACTTGTCGCGTGCGCCCTGCGGCCCATACGCATGCGCAGAACAGCTGATTTTTAGCCTGATCGCTATGCTGCGAAAAACGGCAGCGAGCGATCAACTCGGAATGACCCCCCAAGTGCACTGCAGGTGTGGCAGTAAGATTTGGGTGGGTAATATTGTTTCTGTGCAGGGTGAATACTGGCTGCTTTATTTTTACACTGCAGTTTAGATTTCAGTTAGAACACACCCCACCCAAATCTAACTCTCTCTGTAAATGTTATATCCCCCCCCCCCCCCCCCCTGCAGTGCACACGGTTTTGCCCAACTGCTAACAAATTTGCTGCTGCGATCAACTCTGAATTAGGCCCAGTGTGTGTGGACACTCCAGGACAAGTCTTTGGAGATATTAACACCCCAAAATGTAAAAGACTGGATCTTCCTGGCCATTTAAAACTAATGGGCAGAGGGGCTGTTTGTGCAATTTCCTAAAATCTATGATCATTTATTTGGGTTTTTTTTTTTTCATTTAAAATTAAGTGGTTAACTTGACTCCAAGCTTCCAACCTAGAGACCTCAGATCTATACTCTGACTCGTCATTCTTACTAATTAGGCCTATAACTGCGATATCGTCAGCAAATTTGATAATGTGAACTGACTCCGATTGTGAAATACAGTCATAAGTAAACAGGGAGTACAGCAGGAGCTCAATACGCACCCCTGAGGCAACCCCGTACTAATTACAAGCTCACGAGATAAAAAGTTATGCAATCTGACAGACTAATGCCTATTCGTCAGAAAATCCAGGATCCAACTACATACAAAATTGTTCAGTCCTAGCTGAGATAACTTATACACTAGAGATATTGGAATGACCGTATTAAATGACGAACTATAGTCCTTGATATGAGCAGCCCGGGCCCTCTTCTCTCTGTCAGAGTGGCCCCACAGTACCTCCTTGATGGCGGCCCTGCCATTATCTCCCACTCATGCTCCCTTTATGTGACCTGGTCTATGGAAAACAATGATTAACTTGTATTCTGTCTTCCCATCTTCCCTCACTTTAGACCTACAATATGTATGTTATCCCCTTCTTAATAAAAATCAAGTGATAGATCCAGTTCTCATAAAGGGGCAAATTGATCCAACATAAAAAACAAGTCAGTTTTGCATGTTCTCTCTGTGTGCATGTTCCCAGGTCCAAGCGCATGCATCAATGCAGGGGCGGATTGGGAACAAAAAGCGGCCCTGGAGAAATTTGTACTAGTGGCCCCACATGGGCAGCACCAGAGGTGTAAGGTCTAGCCATGGGCCATGGCAGCAGCACCCTCCCCCCAAGACTTTCCAGATAGTGGGCATGTCCAGCATCAAGGGGGAAGTTAAAAAGAAATAAAATTAAATATTATGAGCACATTATATGATACACCTTCAGAATCTAGGAAACTATATCATTCTTTAGAAAGATATATTTTCTTGCTTATTACACCAACCGTATCCCAATCACTATTCACTCAATCTTATATGTCAGCCAAGCAGGCAGACAGAGCATACACTAGATCATCTGCAATCACAGGCTAAGTGGCAAAGTCATTTTCATATATGCAAATTGTTTGGCATTTTATTCATTATGTCTATAAAAAGGACCACATGTCCTCAAACAAAACAGGCCCTGCGGATGCGTCGGCCCACCAGGAATCTTCCCTGTAAACCCTATGCCCAATCCGCCTCGATCAATGTGTTATTTGGAGTCATACAGGACCCAGTCACTTCTTCACTTGTGGATGAAAGAGCATCAGGGCCGGATTAACAATGGGGCGGATGGAGCTGCAGCTCCAGGCCTCCACATAAAAATAGGCCCATCATAATGGCAACATAATCAGCCACTCAGCTGTCATAGTAACATAGTATTTGAGGTTGAATAGAGGCAAATTGCCGATCGTGTTCAACCTGTTTTAAGTTGTGATGATTCTACATACTTGCTATATAATGTTTTATGACTAGTTAGCTACTATAACTCATGTTACCCCCGGATTAACCACGTTGATATTTTAAGTATTATAACCTTGGATAGCTTTTTCATTCAGAAATTTATCCATTCCTTTTTTAAATCCAATTACAGAGTCCGCCATTACCACCTTTCCTGGCAGGGAATTCCACATCCTAATTGCCCTAACAGTGAAGAACCCTTTCCTCCGTTGCGTTCGGAACTTTCTCTCCTCCAGTCGCAGCGAGTGCCCACGTGACCTAAACTGTGTTCTTTTAATAAATAATTCCTCTGATAACTCTTTGTGATGTCCCTTTACATATTTGAAGATATTAATAATATCTCCTCTTAGGCGCCTCTTTTCTAGTGTATACATATTTAGCCTAGTAAGTCTTTCATTATAGTCCAGTCCTTCTAGGCCTTTAATCAATTTAGTAGCTCGCCTTTGAACACTTTCGACTTCACTGATGTCTTTTTTATACAATGGTGCCCAAAACTGAACACAATATTCCAGGTGCGGACGTACCAATGCCTTATACAGCGGCATGATTACATCCTAGTCCCTTGTCTCAATTCCCCTTTTTATGCACGCTAGCACCTTACTTGCCTTCTTTACTGCGTTCTGACATTGTGTACGGTTATTAAGCCTATTATCAGTGAATACCCCCAAATCTTTTTCCAACTCTGTTTCCCCTAGGCGTTCCCCATTTAATATGTAGGATGCAAGTTTGTTTTTGGTCCCAAAATGCATAACCTTGCATTTGTCTGTATTGAACCTCATTTTCCATTTAGACGCCCAGAGTTCAAGTTTAGATAGATCATTCTGCAAGGACTCCACATCCAATTCTGAATTAATTACCTTACACAGTTTAGTATCATCTGCAAAGATTGACACTGTGCTTTCCAGGCCTATTTCTAGGTCATTGATAAATATGTTGAACAGTAGTGGTACGAGTACGGACCCTTGTGGTATTCCGCTGACTACTGAGGACCAGGTTGAGGACTTCCCGTTGACCACTACTCGCTGTACCCTGCTATCCAACCAGTTGCTTATCCATGTGCAAATAGTTTTTCCTAGGCCAATCTCCTTTAATTTGATCATCAGTCTCCTGTGAGGAACTGTATCGAAGGCTTTTGCAAAATCTAGCAAGACCACACCCACTGCTGTTCCTTGATCAAGATTATTGCTCACTTCCTCGTAGAAGCTAATTAAGTTAGTCTGACATGACCTGTCCCTCACAAACCCATGCTGGTTCTTGCTAATAATCCTAGCTGACTTTAGATACTCCTGTATGCCGTCCTTTAGCATTCCTTCCAATATTATCCCCACTATAGATATTCCTTCCAATATTTTCCCCACTATTTATGGTTGACTGTGTCCACACAGTCAGCCATAAATCATAAGTTTTAAAATTGTTTTTCTAGTTTTCTTAGAAATGTATGCAATTTTTGTATTTTTATGTACTTAGGGAAACAGTGAAGCTGACAATTTAGGGGTGTACACAGCCATGTGGCTCTGGCCCCACCCCCACCACACTGATCACAGCTCCTCTGCATCTCACAGAAGGCCCTTGAATTTTTTCAGCTCCAAACCCATGTGGCCCTTAATCCGACCCTGAAGAGTATGACTGTGTGGTCAGTGGCGTAAGTTCATCCAAGATAGCGTTTGGTGCCCCCGTCCTCCCACCAAGTAGTCAGGTGCCATATGGTGGGCGGTACTGGCGGTGTTCTCTGGGGCATTTGTTATAGCCCTGAGTGGGGTGAATTTTGTGTAGACTGAATAGAGCTGGGTAAAAACCCCCACAGGACCCTAGGACATATACCAATTCTGAGCGCCATATACATTTATATATAAATACATACACATACAGCTCACCCCACTCACACAGATTCCCCCACAGTATAGCTATCGCCACTTGCACAACTCTATACATACACCATAGGTGTGTGCAGACGCAGATTTGGGGGTGCCGCTCCGGACTTTTCCCCCTCAGCCGCATTATGGTTGGTCTACCCCCCCATCCAGGACATAGTCTGCTTACCTGGGCGGTCCAGGTGAGCAGTCTTATGCCCAGAGCAAGGGATGTGTGTAGGTAGTCCGATACCCAGTGGAGGGTGGAAGTCTGAAGCGGCACCCCTGTGTCGGCGTCTGCGCACGCCTATGATTTTTATATATATATATATATATATATATATATATATATACAAATAGAGAATTCAGCACTCACCATAGTAAGCTCACTTGTCCTCACAACATCAATAAATAAATGATGGGGGTTTAGTTAGTGAATTGGCCAATGCACGGAAGCCTGCATACCGCTCCACGGTACCCCACCTACATGCAGGTCCTACACTATCACAAAGCCTTAAGAATTAAAACCTGGCAACTGTATCACATAATATAACTGCAAATATGCCCACTAAGTTTAATGTATGCCTGCCACATATCTAGTGGCTTTTAAAGGCATACTACACATACATACATACATACATACATACATACGTACGTACGTACGTACGTACGTGCGTACACACATACACACAGAAATATGGACTGTCCGCCCCACCCACAAGAACCCCCCTCCCATAGCTTTCACTTAATAGTATTTTTTTTATTGATTTTATGCAAAAACAACATAACAGCTTAATATATATATATATATATATATATATATATACACACACATAAAATAGAAAAAAATAGCAATGCTTGCAGGCATCAACAACAGGCAATAAACTGTATAACAACAAGTAAATCAGGACTGTAATATCAAAAATGCTATTCTTCATTGTTTCATAACACAGTACCTGTTCTGCTACTGCTCCCCCTGCCACATACAGCTGTGTCAGCCTCCTCTCATCCCGCACGCCGTACTGTCTGCCAGCTGGCTCCTCTGTAGGCTCTGGGTTGCGGTCATATGTTACTGACGTCCGCGACCAGGGCCATCAGACAGACTAGTAGGCCTCCTTTCATCCCGCACAGAGCACTGTCTGACGGCTCCTCAGTAGGCTCTGGGTCGCGGTCGTATGTTACTGACATCCGCGTCCGCAACCAGGCCATCAGACAACCGCCTCAGCCTCCTCTCATCCCACATGCCTCTGGATCGCGGTCAGCTGTTACTGACGTACGCGACCAGAGTCCGCAAATAAGGTCACTGGGTCGCAAAGGAGGAGCACCCGCTCAGCGGCTTCATACTTATACTGCAGGAACAGAAGGGCACGGAACGAGGGACAACGGAGGCAGTGACCCCTTCTGGGCTGGAACCTAGCGGCAACAGACTCCGTTGTCTCCGGTAGTTCCGCCCCTGTGTGTAGTAACAAGCAAGGCCTTAACTGGGGGTGTGCAAAGCTGAGGAAGCAACACTAGCACTGCCTCACTGGCACTGGTATGCATGTAGTTTGCCTGCAACAACAACCTACAGCCTAGAGAGCCTCCCGCCACATTCTGGTGCTGCAGTTGCATACAGTAGATGCATACAACTCAGACCAGATGAATATCTATATTTCTCTATGTGCTTGCAATGCAGGTGTAATTACAGCAGACATCTATTCAATTCTGCACTGGTCACGGTGTTGGATTCTTAGCTAATAAAATATATATATATATATCTGAATATCTAAATATGCAAAGAAAACCCCATCGGTTGACAATATAAAGCTGCCTCATTTTTTGCACATGGGATACATCACTGCCAATATGCCTGCAACCAATTACAACGGGATTGTAATTTTCCACACGTAAAACAAAACAGTGCAACAATGGGATTTGGGTGCTTTATGGCATTAGCCGCGTAAGCATAAAAAAAACAGCAGATGTTTGTTTTCATTCCTGCAAATTTGGGGATCAGAACGCGCTTGTATAACCTGGCCAAGAGTCTGTATCACCAGATGACAAGCATTCTACCTAAACAAATACATAAAGTCATGACCCATTTGTTTTCATATTCTGCTCGTTCCAGACAGGGAGGAAAGCCGCTGCCGAAACCATAAGGCATACAAGACTTCACAATTTATTAAGAAGATTAGTTTAGTTTAGTTTGCGCACTAATGATTAGTTGCTGAATATGTGTTTGTGTGAAAGCCATAGTCAGGGAAAGGGGTGGGTGGGGGGGGGGGGGGGCGGTGACGACAGGGAATATTTACAGGAATTCTGTGGTTCCGGCTGCGCACCCATTAAACTTCGTTTTCAGCTGTATCCGGTGCCTGGTTTTAGATACTTGCAATGCAAAGGGGAAAATTGGTAATATTATGCTCCCCCTCCCCTTTTTGCTTGCTTTAATCTTATATTTGCTCAGATGCCTGCTGTGAGATGACAAAGTTCATGGTTCAAGTGAACTTTTGAACCCAGGGGAGTATTTGACACAGCAAAACAATCTAAATGGACGAAACACAAAGTTTTCATAGTTTAAAGCTAGCTTTTGTCCGTGCCAATGGGCAGAAAAGTTCTTTATTGATGTTGTAAAACCTACCGGTTTAATAACAGGCTGATGGGAGTGGAGGAGTGAGCAGGGCTAAAACACCTTAGCATTTCTCAGATGGTGTTGATGTGCTAGATCATTGAACTCTACCTGACCCTATGATGGAGGCTTTCCCTGGGACAAGTTCCTACAGCATCTGTGACAAGACTGAATCTTCCTATCTTGTTTCAAATGCTCAAGGGCTGGGAGGTCACAGATACGGATATTTCTTCTACTGCACACTTGTTGCACACTTGTTAACACGGCTATATCTATCCTTAATAATAGCCTTTATCGTTACATTATGTTGTTTTGTACTGTGAGTATGGATTCATTTCATCAGTCACTTTTCTATGATATATAACTGCAAAACAACGAAGACATTAGAAATGTATAAAGTACATTATTAATGAATAAGTATGGCCGTTCCGGGTAGAAATTCCCTGAAGAGTTTGCAATCTACTGCCCAACTCTTTTGAGGACTGTGGGGTAAATGTAATAGTCTGCAGGCAGCCGTTAGCTTTCGTCAGTTTGGCCGAAATGTAAAAGGCAAAATCAGATTATTGCCACTTTGAATAGCCGAGATCTCACAGGCTGCTATAGGTTATTATGTGCAATATATTTCAGTTCACTGCAGTCATCTATCAAATAAATAAATAATAACCCCATCTAAATGCATTCTGATAACAATGTGATAAAAGTATTATCGGTCAATGGGGCAGATGTATTAAGTCTGGAGAAGTGATAAAGCAGTGATAAGTGGAAGGTGATAATAACGCACCAGCCAATGAGCTCCTGTCATTTTTCAAACCTGTAATGATTGGCTGGTGCGTTATCACCTTTCACTTATCACTGCTTTATCACTTCTCCAGGCTTAATACATCTGCCCCATTGTTTTTGGGGGGCAGCGATGTAGGGCCAATTGGTCAACAAGGTTGGCGGTTATGTATTTAAGGACTAAAACTACATCACACAGACACACATGCACGCTTGGGTCAATATTTTATATTTATTTAGTCAGAATACAATGAACCAATCAGTATGTTTTTGGAGTGTGGGAGGAAACCAGAGTGCCCAGAGGAAATCCACGCAAGCAAGGGGAGAACATACAAACACCATCCAGATGGGACATGACCAGGAATTCAACTCTTGTGTATACCCTACGGTATAACTATCTGTATGACTTTACTTGCCCACCACCTGCTTATCTGTTACCTACTTGGCTGTTGTATAGCAAACCAAAGACAAATTCCTAGTATACACAAGTATACCTGGCCAATAAAGCCGATTCTGATTCTTGACCTCCCTACGCGTCCGTGCTGTCCAACATAACATAATACTACCTTTTTTTACATTATATAAGAGAAAGCTAAGGGGGTAATATGACCAGTGTGTAAGAATACATGCATGGCCCATATAGTGAATACTCCAACTACTGTACTTGTGCGTTATAATGACCCTGTAGAGGACACGAGATTACACTATGCAGATGCAGGAAAAGGAATTCACAAGTCTATCTGCAAAAATGGCTATGTACAGAGAGGAGAGTGGGAGTGTGCCAGCTTATGTGGTTATATGTAGGCACAGAAAGTGGGCACCCTAAATTCAAGATTATTATTATTATTATTATTATTATTATTATTATTATTATTATTATTATTATTATTACAGGTTGAGTATCCCTTATCCAAAATGCTTGGGACCAGAGGTATTTTGGATATGGGATTTTTCCGTATTTTGGAATAATTAGATACCATAATGAGATATCATGGTGATGGGACCTAAATCTAAGCACAGAATACATTTATGTTACATATACACCTTATACACACAGCCTGAAGGTAATTTTAGCCAATATTTTTTTATAACTTTGTGCATTAAACAAAGTGTGTGTACATTCACAAAATTCATTTATGTTTCATATACACCTTATACACACAGCCTGAAGGTCATTTAATACAATATTATTAATAACTTTGTGTATTAAACAAAGTTTGTGTACATTGAGCCATCAAAAAACAAAGGTTTCACTATCTCACTCAAAAAAGTCTGTATTTCGGAATATTCCGTATTTCGGAATATTTGGATATGGGATACTCAACCTGTATTACAGATTTGGGTGATTCTTCCACTGGAGAGGAGCAAAGGAGATTCCTAATGTAGCCGAGAGTACAGTTAAGGCATTTACACGAATGCAGCTAATGCAGAGACATGAATATATATTTTGCACTTACTATAAGGCAGTTGCAATCACATAATGATGATGATTTGTCACTGGTGCATATGCTGCCCAAGTGAAGGCAAGACACGTCTCGAAATATTCAATTTTCCAGTTCTAATTTTTCTTTTTAATAAAAATTTTGTCATCTCTGTTGATGAATTCAAGAACAGATTGGCCGACCTCCTAGCAGAACAGAAACTACAGGGCTATAATATATTACTATTTGTATACACATAAACATAGGACAGTAAGGGGCCCATTTATCAAGCCTTGCAGAGTGATAAATAGTACGGTGAAATAGCACCAGCCAATCAGCTCCTAACTTCCATGTCACAGGCTGTGTTTTAAAAATGACAGTTAGGAGCTGATTGGCTGTTACTTTATCACCGTTCTATTTCACTCTCCAAGACTTGATAAATCTGGGCATAACATCTTTAATAAGGACATCTTGACAATACTTTATTTTTTTTATTTTTATTTTTAACTTTTTTATTGAAGCATGAATAAAAAAAAGATACATTTCACAAGATGTTACTGAACAGAATGATTGCAATATAACATTGACATTGCTTAAAAGATATCTTGTAGCGTCAATCATTAATTAATAACCAAAAGAGAAAAAATCAAAATAAAGACAAAAAAAACCCTTGGTAGAATATGTGGCGATCACCTCCCAATTCAAATTGAGTTTCAGGTAAGTGGATCAATCAAAAATAATGGGGGGATCTCCGTCCAAATTACATAGCCCATACCATGAAGTCAAGCGTAAACTTCTATGGATTCCCTCCCTTACTGATAAAGTTTGTGTAATGTGTAGCAATGTAACTTTCTCATACATCAAAGAATGGACCAACTCGCCTTTCCTTATCAAACATGGTTTCTACCCAATCCATTCTGAAAATATTATGAAGTTTTTCTTTATATAGAAGGAACGACGGAGGGTTAGGATGAATCCAAGCCTGTAATATTGTTTTTTTAGCTGCCGAACTTATGGCCAACAGTAATTTCCTCCCACCCTTAGTAATACGTTGGGATTTAGAGGGGAATCCAAAAATGGCCCACTCAGGGGAAAGAGGAATATAATTAATCAATACGAGCTCTGCATCACGTTTAATCCTCATCCAGAATCCTCTAATTATTGGACAGTCCCAAAGGCAATTATATAAATCTGCGAAACTTCGAGAACATTTGGGACAACCACAGGCGTGCGCAGAGACTGACTGGCGGGTGCCGCTCCGGACTTCCCCCCCTCCACGGCATTATAGTGTTCTCTCACCTCCCCTGTCCTGGATATAAACTGCTCACCTGGGCGGCCCAGGTGAGCGGACCAGGTGAGCAGTCTATATCCAGGACAGGGGAGGTGAGAGAACACTATAATGCCGTGGAGGGGGGGAAGTCCGGAGCGGCACCCGCCAGTCAGTCTCTGCGCACGCCTGTGGGGACAACTATCATCAGGGATTAGTCCCATATGGAACTGACTGTTTGGAGAAAGATAGGTTCTATGTATGACATTATAGAATAGTCCATGATACATATTTGAAGATAGGAGTTTGCAAGAAATATTAAGAAATTTCAAAAGGTCCTGAGTTGAAAGAGTTGGGAAGTGGACCAACCATTGGCTCATCCCTGACTGTACGGTAGTGTGATCAATAGGATTATCCAGAAATATATAATGATAGGAAATCGTCTTTTTATGAGAAGGTCCTTTCCGTATCAGGGAATCTAAAGGGTTATCCCAATCAGGAACTGTAAATTCTCTCATCACCGTAGAGATATAATGTTGGGCCTGTAGAAACGCCACTGGATAGGACTGAAGAATTTCAAACCTAGCCACTGCTTCTGAGAAGGTGAGAGTTTTTTTATCTTTTAAATGAATTAAGTCCCCAATTGAATTGATCCCTCCTATCCGCCATAATGTGAAGGGGTGAGCCGCCATGCCGTCCTGGAAGCCCGGATTTTTGCAAAAGGGGAGGTGGATGAAGAAATGAGCATTAAATCCACGTTTATGTCTCAAAATATGCCAGACCTTTAATCGTGTTCCACAAGAGGGGATTGTCTCGGAGAATAAGTGGTATGTCCTGATCCCGAATGTGAAGGAAACCAGCAGTGCTTAAGTCTCCCAACAGTTGAGATTCAAGTAATGTATTTGCATAAATATTGGTACCATGAATCCAGTCAATTAAATATCTTAGATGAGCTGCATGGCTATATCGTTCCACATCTGGAAAGTTAATTCCTCCATTAACTCTAGTCTGGCACAGTTTGAGAAAACTAATACGAGACCACTTTCCTCGCCATATAAAGGAAAGAAACTGGCTGTTAATATGTTTCACATCTCTATAGGTAAGTAACAAAGGAAGAACCTGTAATAAATAGAGCAGTCTAGGAAAAGTGATCATTTTGATCAAATTCGCTCTACCTAGGTAGGAAAGTGTTAGATGTTTCCATCCCCTTAGTTCATTAGAAATGTGTAAAATGGCTTTACTAATGTTGCATTTATATAATTTAGAAAGGGTTTCTAGTTAAAGTTATGCCCAAATAATTTATAGAGGAGGAAGACCATTGGATGGGAATCAAATTACTCCCCTGCGGAATAGATCTACCAGGCCCTAGAAGCATTCCTACTGATTTGTCTGCGTTAATAACAAGTCCAGAGACCTCACCATAAGAGTTGATTTTGTCTAAAATTGGAAGAACTGTGTCACGGGGATTATTGATGTATAATAGAATATCATCCGCAAAAGCAGATATTTTTACTTAACTGGATCCAACACACACGCCATAAATTGTGGCCAGTGTTGAAGTATCTGCAATAGGGGGTTAAGGGATAAGTTGAAGAGCAGGGGAGAAAGAGGGCATCCCTGACGAGTGCCCCTGTAGAGGGTCAATGCGTTACTTCTCAACCCATTAACCAAAATTGAAGTAGTAGGGGAATGGTAAAAAAAAGAAATTAATTTTATAAAATCCTCATCAAAGTCCCTATGTTCTAATATGGAAAATAGGTGTGGCCACAGCACTGTGTCGAATGCTTTGTGAGTGTATACACTGAGCAACATGTTGTCCGTGTTAGAAGACTGTATAGATGAGATGGTTGCTGTTATCGCAGACCTTATGGCACGGGCCGAGTGTCTACCCGCTACTAAGCCCAGTTGGTGATCAGTAAGCAGATTCGGCAAAATTTGTTGCAGGCGATTAGCCATGATTTTAGATACAATTTTGACATCAACATTCAATAATGTTATGGGCCTATAAGATCCTAACAATTGGGGGTCCTTGTCCGGTTTAGGAAATAAAATTGTGTGCGATTCATTGAATGACAGGTAGATAGGAGAGTCTCTATAAATGGTTTGATAGAGCTCATGTAAGGTCGGGAGAATATTATCGTGGAGCATTTTGTAATAGTCCCCCGACAGACCATCCGGTCCTGGGACTTTGCGCGGTGCAAGCTTACTTTGTTTTTTTCTGAATTTATCTCAAGCACTTGGGCTAATGGAGGAGAATAGGTTTAGCACGGAATACATATCAAATCCCGGTAGCCGGGATGCTAGCTGTCAGTATACCAACAGCAGCATCCCATCTGCCGGAATCCTGGCAATGATGCAGCGAGTCCCCTCGCCATGCATCGGGCCGGTGACGAGCTTTGCTCACCACAGGTTCTATTCCCACTCGGTGGGTGGAGTGGATCCACCAACAGTGTGGGAATTCTGGGATGGAGATGGGATTCCGGCTGTCGGCATATCACCGGGTGTCGGGATTCCAGCGTCGGTCTCCTGTACGCAGGGATCCCGACAGGCAGCAAATTGACTGCATCCCGTTTAGCACAGAGGATATATGTATGTATACGTCTCCATTGCAAAGAGTGGGCTGACCAGCTGGCAGGAGAAATTACATTTTGCAAGTAATATTTTAGGCAATTCATTGAAAATTCACCTTAAATTGCAGTGAACAATAGTTAAAGCCTTTTCTTTTGAATTTTCTTTAACAAAAAAAAAATATTGGGAATTATTGTGGTGTAAATGACAAAATAATGAATTATTCTTTGCTACTGGATAAATATACTGCTAAATGTCTATGGGTGTGATTCAAGTCCAGACGATGTGCCACTCATCGTATTCCGCAAGCCACCAACATCGCAGAGTTTGCCTGGCAGCCATAGAAGATGTTCTGGCTACCATAACTGGCCAATGGGGGTCATTCCGACCCATTCGCAACGGGTCCGGAATGCGCATGGCGCGTCGCTGCGATCGCACCATAATTGACAGGAGGAAGGCGTTCCGGGGCGTCAATTGACCGTTCTCGGGGAGTGGAGATCCGAACGCAGGCGTGTCGAGGCATTTGGTGGGCAGATGTCTGACGTCAATTCCGGGACCTGAGATGCTGAAGTCATCGCAGTGGGTAAGTAAGTCCAGACCTACTTAGAAACTGCACAAAATGTTTTTGCATAGCTTGGCTGCACAAGCGATCGCAGCCTTGCTATGCAAAAATACACTCCCCCATAGGCGACGTCTAGTTGATCACACGGGCTGCAAAAAGTTGCAGCGTGCGAGCAACTCGGAATGACCCCCCAATATGTGCACAACTGAGCATTGCACATCCCCTGTAATTGCATTGTCCCATACATGCTTGTAAAACTTGTCATGTGCTTATCCTGAAACTAGGGTGGTTCCAGATCCTCTATTCCATTCAGTGCCTCAGGAAATTAGAATAGGTACAAGATGAAAAGGAATAAACTGTAAAATAAGTCATATTATCTGGAGACCCCATTGTTTTGCATGCCTTCCAGGATCTGCTTTCATTCTTGAAACAGATTTTTCTCTCTCATTTATAAAGTCTGTGCTGCTGTCATGTAGATGTAAGTGGATTCGCCTTGTGTCATCTGTGTATGATATTCGATATGATGAGACGGAGATACCTTTGCTTTTAAATCATTGGCCCAAAAGGCATCATCAATAATCAGCACTGAAATGTTTAACACTGACTAAGAGACCTAGTTCAAAGTCACATTCTATGTCGGAGTGGTATGTTGTATACTTGAGGGTGAAAAGGATCAATGATATACTTTTCCTCTGATCATCGTAATTTTGTACCAAGCTTGTGAAACTAGAATACATATGGTAGGTTAGGTACCATATGTTATAGTAATGGGAATGGAATGATGAACAGTCTATGGGGGGGATTCAGATCTGATCGTAGATGTGCTAAATTTAGCACATCTACGATCAGTTTCTCAAACATGTGGGGGGATGCTCAGCACAGGTCTAGTCCACCCCACATGTCTGGCCCTACACCCCCCCCCCCCCTTCCCCACAAGGGTGCAAAAGAATCCCACAACAGCGATGTGTTTGCACCCTCTGAGTAGCTCCCAGACAGCGTCCTGGATAGGCGGCTGCATATGACGTCACATAGTCACCGCGGCCCGCCCCCACAATGGTCTAGACACGTCTGCATTGTCCAGACCGTGCCCCGCCAATGACATTCTAACACCATTGGCACTCCCCCTCCCGACCCGCGACCGCCTCTGCCTGTCAATCAGACAGAGGCGATCGCAGCCCAGAGATGCTTTTAGCACCTCGCTGGGTTGCCGGGGTGCGCACGCGATAGGGCTTCAGACTGAATTAGGCCCTATGTCATGAACATAAATAAGACTGTTGCATCACTACATAAAACTGGATTCCTTCTAGGAGCTGCTTGGGAGCTGGCGGACTCTGAATCGTGCCTCTCAGTAACTGGCTTGACTATCATGGAATTGGTTAATTTTAACTCTGAACCCTCTCTGTATGGTTTTCTTTGGGGCAGATATATCATATTTGGGATGGGGGGCGGGCTTAACTGCACACCCTAATCCTAAACATAATAAGAGGTGCCACCATGCTAAGACTTGTAGAGCCACAGGCAGATGTATCACACCATCTAAAGAGGACAAGTTGCCTAGTGCTCGTTATTTAGTAATTCTATAAAATGTTAGCTAGACTCTAATTGGTTGCTACGGGCAGCTCATTCACTTGTCCTTTTTAGAAGGTTTGATGCAGAGATGAAGTCATTAGGTCAACAATAACAGCTATAATTATTCTCAGAATATTTACATATTCACAACATTGACATCTGAAATGTCCAGATGTGAATTCCCAACATTCTCAGAATTTCGACATAAGGGTTAGGCTATGGGACGGGAAGGATAGGGTTAGCCACTAGAAGGAGGGTTAGGGCCAGTGTACCCACCTGAACCGCCTCTCTATGTGAAGACTCCACCAGAACCTACAGTCACATGACCACTGGGACCCAGAAGACGCTGCTGGAGCCATCAGAAGCAGATAAATCACTGCCGGGCCATTCTGTCAACATTTAATCAGTGTCAACATGGTCAATGTCAATCTGCTGCATGTCGACATAATGACTATGTTCACATTCTCATGCCAAATTATCATAGCACACTCTTTGCTACATCTCCAAGTCCTTCTCCTGGCAAGCTCATATACATCCATGAATTACTTAGAATCCCTCCAGTCTTATCAGTAATAAGTCAGTCATTTCGCCCTTCTCACAAGGCTTCCCTTCATCTCTCTCTCTCTCTCGACCACACGATCCCTGTCCCAAGGCTGCCTCAGCTCAGTCATACCTCTATGATCAGTTCCCCTTTAGCAGACCTTAATACCCACTATTACAGCATGCACAGTGTGTAAATGAGCCCAACGCCAATCTCTTCCCAATAAACACAATGACCACAAGACTTCTGAAAGTCATTAGTACACTTAAGGGGGGAATTCAAATGTTTGAAAAGTCGGTTGGGTGTCTTTTTTTCCCTGTCTTTTAGATAGGAAAAGACTGACATCCAAATGACTTGTCAAACAATTGAATACCCCCTTAGAGTCTAATTTGTGTTTCAGTCTTTGTTGATGAATGGAATGACTTGGAATATCCAATAAAACCATGTCTAATAGATCTAACAGTACTATCCACTAGTCACACCTGCCAACTACTCCCAAGTAAGCACCATAATTCTACCCTCCATTATGTCATGCTATGTTATTCACAGTTGCTAAAACATTGCCCAATATGTCATCACTAGGTCATTGCCATACTGTTGACCTAGCCTGTAATCAAGAGAACGCTTCAAAGGAAAATATGTTGCATCAAGTTTTCACTTTTTACTCTTACAGCTGTTTACTATACAAATATGCTCTTTTTATACTTAAGGACAAAAATAAAACTATGTAGGTTATTAAATAAAATGATATCGTAATATTATGCACATTGCATAATAGAAATCGGAATGTTACCTAAACAAGATAAACAAACAAAAGAGTAAACAAGAGACAAAGGTGAAGGTGTTTCATAGAGACAATTGCCCGGGGCACCTGTCAGACATGAAATTCAGTGGAGAGTTTCAGCATGTCTCCAGTTTAACCAAGCTAAAGAATGCTGTAAAAACAGGTGTTGTATGACACAAACAATAATTATTTTCCACCTTGATGGATGTTAGTTTAAGCTGCGCCTTACATGGTATCTAAACTAATGCCAAAAGCAGCATGCCAGACACTGAGCCTGGTGTTTATGTGACATAAATCACTCTTTCATTTGTTCTTCTGTTGACTCCTGATATATGAGGCACACAGACATTAATCTGAAAATTAGTGGGTGACCTTAGGTCCGGTGAACTCATAGGGACAGGTGAAAACTCTTAGCTACTTCATGCTCCAAACATAAAACAAGTAACAGTGACCTTCCACCATAATCTGCAAGTGTAACATTCAGTAGTACAGTAACTACTGCAATCTTCAGTGATTGTTAGTGCTGTTCTGTACCTTGAAATAACGATTGACGTGGTCATCTACAGACAAGTCTATGCAAATGGTTTGCAAACAGTATGCCAATGCAACTATATGCCCATGTAAGGAGTCGTACACATCTTTGCAAATGCACCACCCCAAGTCCACCAGCCGCAAGAGGAGACATCATCTGTCATCTGGGCTTACCCCATACAAGGTGCAGGAGATCCATCAGAATTTGGCGACCACAGTGGATACATGCAATTCAGAATAGGGTAACTGTGGCTATATGCCTAGGACACACCTCAACACACCCAATAAATGGTTCTCTCACTTTTGTTCACATTTGCTGCCACCCAGAAACTCTCATTTAGTGGCAGCAATGAAACGGCTGAGTTGCTAATGACATTGAATTGCACATCTTTGCAATCGCATAGATGTGTTGCAGCCATAATACACATGCAGTATGCAAAGAGATGACGAGATGTGGATGCTAGGAAGTAAAGGTGTTCTCTTCTATTCACACATTTGCAAATATTTTTACAAATTCTCATAGAGACTATCAATGAGTTATAGCAGAGGTTCTCAAACTTGGTCCTCAGGACCCCACACAGTGCATGTTTTGCAGGTAACCCAGCAGGTGCACAGGTGTATTAATTACTCACTGACACATTCTAAAAGGTCCACAGGTGGAGCTAATTATTTCACTTGCGATTCTGTGAGGAGATCTGCAAAACATGCACTGTGTGTGCCCCCGAGGACCGAGTTTGAGAACCTCTGAGTTATAGGATGGTGCCTTAGCCCAGTCTTTCCAATGAGATACCAAGCTATACCAAGGTATTCCAAAATGTATTCAATGCATCTTTATTCTTTATTTCTCTTACGTCCTAGAGGATGCTGGGGTCCACATTAGTACCATGGGGGTATAGACGGGTCCACTAGGACCCATTGGCACTCTAAGAGTTTGAGAGTGTGGCCTGGCTCCTCCCTCTATGCCCCTCCTACCAGACTCAGTTTAGAAAATGTGTCCGGAGGAGCCGGTCACAGCTAGGGGGGCTCTACAGAGCTTCTCTGGAAAAAGTTTATTTTAGAGTTTTTTATATTACAGGAAGGTTGCTGGCAACAGCCTCCCTGCCTCGTGGGACTAAGTGGGGGAGTAGAGTCCGCCCTGCGGGGTCTGAGCCACTGTCTCCGCTGACAGGACACTGAGCTCCTGAGGGGATCGAACGTTCCCCGCCATAGGGGATTGCTCACCCCGGCAGCATGCCACCTTCCCTTACAGAGCCAGAAGATCACTGGCGAGTCAGTCACCACCCCCCCTAGCAAGCGGGAAGCCGGTATGAAGATGGCGGCAACAGGGTATGGAGCGCAGTACTAACTGTGCCCGGGGCTCAGCGGAACATAGTGCGGCGCTGTGAGTGGCGCCCTGAGCCAGCGCCTACACCCTACACTGACCTCTAAAGCCTGTCAGGGTCCCAGGATCGCTGCCAGCATGAATCCTCAGGCTAGTATAATCTCCTGAAGAGCGGGAAGACAGCGCCATTAAGGGGGCGGAGCTTCTCCTCAGAGCGGATCCAGCAGCGTTCAGCGCCATTTTCCTGCCTGCAGAAATGCTGTCGGTGAAGAGCAGTCCCTCCAGAGCAACTCCAGCTATCTCCTACGGTACCAGGGGGTTGTGGAAGGGGGGGGAGGGAGGTTGTGTAAAGATTGTGCAACCTATTAAGGTGCACAGTCAGCGCTGGTTGGGGGTCTCCCTATACCTTGAAAGCGCTGTGTGTGGGTTGGCTCCAATCTCTGTGTCTCTCTTGCCATTCTTGGGGGTGAAACTCTGTCTAGACTCCAGTGTGTGTGTGTGTGTGTGTGTGTGTGTGTGTGTGTGTGTGTGTGTGTGTGTGTGTGTGGAGTGTTTGGGATCTCCATTTAGCTATGTCCAGGAACTCTGTGTCATATGCTGCAGAGGATATGTCCTCTCAGGATGATCTCATTCCATGTAACCAGATTGCACTGTTTTAGCGCAGATACCAGCAAGGGAGCCTGAATGGTTATCCTCTATCAAATCTGTGAGTTCTCAGATTTCTACTAGGGTTGCACAGAATGAATCTGCAACTCAGGTTTTACAGAACTCTATGGCAGTTTGGTCCGGTTCTGTTACCTCAGGGCCCCCCTCTGTAGGTTCCCACAAACGTGCTCTTGCCCAGATTATGCAAGATGACACGGATACCGATTCTGACACGACAGACGGTGATGGGGATGTGCTCAGGGGGTAGAGATGAGCGCCTGAAATTTTTCGGGTTTTGTGTTTTGGTTTTGGGTTCGGTTCCGCGGCCGTGTTTTGGGTTCGAACGCGTTTTGGCAAAACCTCACCGAATTTTTTTTGTCGGATTCGGGTGTGTTTTGGATTCGGGTGTTTTTTTCAAAAAACACTAAAAAACAGCTTAAATCATAGAATTTGGGGGTCATTTTGATCCCAAAGTATTATTAACCTCAAAAACCATAATTTACACTCATTTTCAGTCTATTCTGAATACCTCACCTCTCACAATATTATTTTTAGTCCTAAAATTTGCACCGAGGTCGCTGTGTGAGTAAGATAAGCGACCCTAGTGGCCGACACAAACACCGGGCCCATCTAGGAGTGGCACTGCAGTGTCACGCAGGATGTCCCTTCCAAAAAACCCTCCCCAAACAGCACATGACGCAAAGAAAAAAAGAGGCGCAATGAGGTAGCTGTGTGAGTAAGATTAGCGACCCTAGTGGCCGACACAAACACCGGGCCCATCTAGGAGTGGCACTGCAGTGTCACGCAGGATGGCCCTTCCAAAAAACCCTCCCCAAACAGCACATGACGCAAAGAAAAAAAGAGGCGCAATGAGGTAGCTGTGTGAGTAAGATTAGCGACCCTAGTGGCCGACACAAACACCGGGCCCATCTAGGAGTGGCACTGCAGTGTCACGCAGGATGTCCCTTCCAAAAAACCCTCCCCAAACAGCACATGACGCAAAGAAAAAAAGAGGCGCAATGAGGTAGCTGTGTGAGTAAGATTAGCGACCCTAGTGGCCGACACAAACACCGGGCCCATCTAGGAGTGGCACTGCAGTGTCACGCAGGATGTCCCTTCCAAAAAACCCTCCCCAAACAGCACATGACGCAAAGAAAAAAAGAGGCGCAATGAGGTAGCTGACTGTGTGAGTAAGATTAGCGACCCTAGTGGCCGACACAAACACCGGGCCCATCTAGGAGTGGCACTGCAGTGTCACGCAGGATGTCCCTTCCAAAAAACCCTCCCCAATCAGCACATGATGCAAAGAAAAAGAAAAGAAAAAAAGAGGTGCAAGATGGAATTGTCCTTGGGCCCTCCCACCCACCCTTATGTTGTATAAACAAAACAGGACATGCACACTTTAACCAACCCATCATTTCAGTGACAGGGTCTGCCACACGACTGTGACTGATATGACGGGTTGGTTTGGACCCCCCCCAAAAAAGAAGCAATTAATCTCTCCTTGCACAAACTGGCTCTACAGAGGCAAGATGTCCACCTCATCTTCACCCTCCGATATATCACCGTGTACATCCCCCTCCTCACAGATTATCAATTCGTCCCCACTGGAATCCACCATCTCAGCTCCCTGTGTACTTTGTGGAGGCAATTGCTGCTGGTCAATGTCTCCGCGGAGGAATTGATTATAATTCATTTTAATGATCATCATCTTCTCCACATTTTCTGGATGTAACCTCGTACGCCGATTGCTGACAAGGTGAGCGGCGGCACTAAACACTCTTTCGGAGTACACACTTGTGGGAGGGCAACTTAGGTAGAATAAAGCCAGTTTGTGCAAGGGCCTCCAAATTGCCTCTTTTTCCTGCCAGTATAAGTACGGACTGTGTGACGTGCCTACTTGGATGCGGTCACTCATATAATCCTCCACCATTCTATCAATGTTGAGAGAATCATATGCAGTGACAGTAGACGACATGTCCGTAATCGTTGTCAGGTCCTTCAGTCCGGACCAGATGTCAGCATCAGCAGTCGCTCCAGACTGCCCTGCATCACCGCCAGCGGGTGGGCTCGGAATTCTGAGCCTTTTCCTCGCACCCCCAGTTGCGGGAGAATGTGAAGGAGGAGATGTTGACAGGTCGCGTTCCGCTTGACTTGACAATTTTGTCACCAGCAGGTCTTTCAACCCCAGCAGACTTGTGTCTGCCGGAAAGAGAGATCCAAGGTAGGCTTTAAATCTAGGATCGAGCACGGTGGCCAAAATGTAGTGCTCTGATTTCAACAGATTGACCACCCGTGAATCCTTGTTAAGCGAATTAAGGGCTGCATCCACAAGTCCCACATGCCTAGCGGAATCGCTCCCTTTTAGCTCCTTCTTCAATGCCTCCAGCTTCTTCTGCAAAAGCCTGATGAGGGGAATGACCTGACTCAGGCTGGCAGTGTCTGAACTGACTTCACGTGTGGCAAGTTCAAAGGGCATCAGAACCTTGCACAACGTTGAAATCATTCTCCACTGCACTTGAGACAGGTGCATTCCACCTCCTATATCGTGCTCAATTGTATAGGCTTGAATGGCCTTTTGCTGCTCCTCCAACCTCTGAAGCATATAGAGGGTTGAATTCCACCTCGTTACCACTTCTTGCTTCAGATGATGGCAGGGCAGGTTCAGTAGTTTTTGGTGGTGCTCCAGTCTTCTGTACGTGGTGCCTGTACGCCGAAAGTGTCCCGCAATTTTTCTGGCCACCGACAGCATCTCTTGCACGCCCCTGTCGTTTTTTAAAAAATTCTGCACCACCAAATTCAAGGTATGTGCAAAACATGGGACGTGCTGGAATTTGCCCATATTTAATGCACACACAATATTGCTGGCGTTGTCCGATGCCACAAATCCACAGGAGAGTCCAATTGGGGTAAGCCATTCCGCGATGATCTTCCTCAGTTGCCGTAAGAGGTTTTCAGCTGTGTGCGTATTCTGGAAAGCGGTGATACAAAGCGTAGCCTGCCTAGGAAAGAGTTGGCGTTTGCGAGATGCTGCTACTGGTGCCGCCGCTGCTGTTCTTGCGGCGGGAGTCCATACATCTACCCAGTGGGCTGTCACAGTCATATAGTCCTGACCCTGCCCTGCTCCACTTGTCCACATGTCCGTGGTTAAGTGGACATTGGGTACAACTGCATTTTTTAGGACACTGGTGAGTCTTTTTCTGACGTCCGTGTACATTCTCGGTATCGCCTGCCTAGAGAAGTGGAACCTAGATGGTATTTGGTAACGGGGGCACACTGCCTCAATAAATTGTCTAGTTCCCTGTGAACTAACGGCGGATACCGGACGCACGTCTAACACCAACATAGTTGTCAAGGCCTCAGTTATCCGCTTTGCAGTAGGATGACTGCTGTGATATTTCATCTTCCTCGCAAAGGACTGTTGAACAGTCAATTGCTTACTGGAAGTAGTACAAGTGGGCTTACGACTTCCCCTCTGGGATGACCATCGACTCCCAGCGGCAACAACAGCAGCGCCAGCAGCAGTAGGCGTTACACGCAAGGATGCATCGGAGGAATCCCAGGCAGGAGAGGACTCGTCAGAATTGCCAGTGACATGGCCTGCAGGACTATTGGCATTCCTGGGGAAGGAGGAAATTGACACTGAGGGAGTTGGTGGGGTGGTTTGCGTGAGCTTGGTTACAAGAGGAAGGGATTTACTGGTCAGTGGACTGCTTCCGCTGTCACCCAAAGTTTTTGAACTTGTCACTGACTTATTATGAATGCGCTGCAGGTGACGTATAAGGGAGGATGTTCCGAGGTGGTTAACGTCCTTACCCCTACTTATTACAGCTTGACAAAGGGAACACACGGCTTGACACCTGTTGTCCGCATTTCTGGTGAAATACCTCCACACCGAAGAGCTGATTTTTTTGGTATTTTCACCTGGCATGTCAACGGCCATAGTCCTCCCACGGACAACAGGTGTCTCCCCGGGTGCCTGACTTAAACAAACCACCTCACCATCAGAATCCTCCTGGTCAATTTCCTCCCCAGCGCCAGCAACACCCATATCCTCCTCATCCTGGTGTACTTCAACACTGACATCTTCAATCTGACTATCAGGAACTGGACTGCGGGTGCTCCTTCCAGCACTTGCAGGGGGCGTGCAAATGGTGGAAGGCGCATGCTCTTCACGTCCAGTGTTGGGAAGGTCAGGCATCGCAACCGACACAATTGGACTCTCCTTGTGGATTTGGGATTTCGAAGAATGCACAGTTCTTTGCTGTGCTGCTTTTGCCAGCTTGAGTCTTTTCATTTTTCTAGCGAGAGGCTGAGTGCTTCCATCCTCATGTGAAGCTGAACCACTAGCCATGAACATAGGCCAGGGCCTCAGCCGTTCCTTGCCACTCCGTGTGGTAAATGGCATATTGGCAAGTTTACGCTTCTCCTCCGACAATTTTATTTTAGGTTTTGGAGTCCTTTTTTTTCTGATATTTGGTGTTTTGGATTTGACATGCTCTGTACTATGACATTGGGCATCGGCCTTGGCAGACGACGTTGCTGGCATTTCATCGTCTCGGCCATGACTAGTGGCAGCAGCTTCAGCACGAGGTGGAAGTGGATCTTGATCTTTCCCTAATTTTGGAACCTCAACATTTTTGTTCTCCATATTTTAATAGGCACAACTAAAAGGCACCTCAGGTAAACAATGGAGATGGATACTAGTATACAATTATGGACTGCCTGCCGACTGCAGACACAGAGGTAGCCACAGCCGTGAACTACCGTACTGTACTGTGTCTGCAGCTAATATAGACTGGTTGATAAAGAGAAGATGTCTATGTAACTATGTATGTATAAAGAAGACTGAAAAAAATCCACGGTTAGGTGGTATACAATTATGGACGGACTGCCTGCCGAGTGCAGACACAGAGGTAGCCACAGCCGTGAACTACCGTACTGTACTGTGTCTGCAGCTAATATAGACTGGTTGATAAAGAGAAGATGTCTATGTAACTATGTATGTATAAAGAAGAATGAAAAAAAACCACGGTTAGGTGGTATACAATTATGGACGGACTGCCTGCCGAGTGCAGACACAGAGGTAGCCACAGCCGTGAACTACCGTACTGTGTCTGCTGCGACTGGATGATAAATGATATAAAAAATATATATATATCACTACTGCAGCCGGACAGGTATATATTATATATTATATAATGACGGACCTGCTGGACACTGTCTGTCAGCAGAATGAGTTTTATTTTTATAGAATAAAAAAAAAAAAACACAAGTGAAGTCACACGACGAGTGTTTAACTTTTTCAGGCAATCACAATATAAGTATACTACTAACTATACTGGTGGTCAGTGTGGTCAGGTCACTGGTCAGTCACACTGGCAGTGGCACTCCTGCAGCAAAAGTGTGCACTGTTTAATTTTAATATAATATGTACTCCTGGCTCCTGCTATAACCTATAACTGGCACTGCAGTAGTGCTCCCCAGTCTCCCCCACAATTATAAGCTGTGTGAGCTGAGCAGTCAGACAGATATATAATATATATAGATGATGCAGCACACTGGCCTGAGCCTGAGCAGTGCACACAGATATGGTATGTGACTGACTGAGTCACTGTGTGTATCGCTTTTTTCAGGCAGAGAACGGATATATTAAATAAACTGCACTGTGTGTCTGGTGGTCACTCACTATATAATATATTATGTACTCCTGGCTCCTGCTATAACCTATAACTGGCACTGCAGTAGTGCTCCCCAGTCTCCCCCACAATTATAAGCTGTGTGAGCTGAGCAGTCAGACAGATATATATAATATTATATATAGATAATAGATGATGCAGCACACTGGCCTGAGCCTGAGCAGTGCACACAGATATGGTATGTGACTGACTGAGTCACTGTGTGTATCGCTTTTTTCAGGCAGAGAACGGATATATTAAATAAACTGCACTGTGTGTCTGGTGGTCACTCACTATATAATATATTATGTAGAGATGAGCGGGTTCGGTTTCTCTGAATCCGAACCCGCCAGAACTTCATGTTTTTTTTCACGGGTCCGAGCGACTCGGATCTTCCCGCCTTGCTCGGTTAACCCGAGCGCGCCCGAACGTCATCATGACGCTGTCGGATTCTCGCGAGGCTCGGATTCTATCGCGAGACTCGGATTCTATATAAGGAGCCGCGCGTCGCCGCCATTTTCACACGTGCATTGAGATTGATAGGGAGAGGACGTGGCTGGCGTCCTCTCCATTTAGATTATAAGAGACTGAGAGAGATTTACTGGAGCTGACTAGGAGGAGTACTGTTACTGTAGAAGTGTAGAGACTGAGTGGAGAGAGTTTACTAGTGAGGACAGTGCAGTTTACTTTATAATCCGTTCTCTGCCTGAAAAAAGCGATACACAGCACACAGTGACTCAGTCACATACCATATCTGTGTGCACTGCTCAGGCTCAGGCCAGTGTGCTGCATCATCTATTATCTATATATAATATTATATATATCTGTCTGACTGCTCAGCTCACACAGCTTATAATTGTGGGGGAGTCTGGGGAGCACTACTGCAGTGCCAGTTATAGGTTATAGCAGGAGCCAGGAGTACATAATATATTATATAGTGAGTGACCACCAGACACACAGTGCAGTTTATTTAATATATCCGTTCTCTGCCTGAAAAAAGCGATACACACAGTGACTCAGTCAGTCACATACCATATCTGTGTGCACTGCTCAGGCTCAGGCCAGTGTGCTGCATCATCTATTATCTATATATAATATTATATATATCTGTCTGACTGCTCAGCTCACACAGCTTATAATTGTGGGGGAGACTGGGGAGCACTACTGCAGTGCCAGTTATAGGTTATAGCAGGAGCCAGGAGTACATAATATATTATATAGTGAGTGACCACCAGACACACAGTGCAGTTTAATATATCCGTTCTCTGCCTGAAAAAAGCGATACACACAGTGACTCAGTCAGTCACATACCATATCTGTGTGCACTGCTCAGGCTCAGGCCAGTGTGCTGCATCATCTATTATCTATATATAATATTATATATATCTGTCTGACTGCTCAGCTCACACAGCTTATAATTGTGGGGGAGACTGGGGAGCACTACTGCAGTGCCAGTTATAGGTTATAGCAGGAGCCAGGAGTACATAATATATTATATAGTGAGTGACCACCAGACACACAGTGCAGTTTATTTAATATATCCGTTCTCTGCCTGAAAAAAGCGATACACACAGTGACTCAGTCAGTCACATACCATATCTGTGTGCACTGCTCAGGCTCAGGCCAGTGTGCTGCATCATCTATTATCTATATATAATATTATATATATCTGTCTGACTGCTCAGCTCACACAGCTTATAATTGTGGGGGAGACTGGGGAGCACTACTGCAGTGCCAGTTATAGGTTATAGCAGGAGCCAGGAGTACATAATATATTATATAGTGAGTGACCACCAGACACACAGTGCAGTTTATTTAATATATCCGTTCTCTGCCTGAAAAAAGCGATACACACAGTGACTCAGTCAGTCACATACCATATCTGTGTGCACTGCTCAGGCTCAGGCCAGTGTGCTGCATCATCTATTATCTATATATAATATTATATATATCTGTCTGACTGCTCAGCTCACACAGCTTATAATTGTGGGGGAGACTGGGGAGCACTACTGCAGTGCCAGTTATAGGTTATAGCAGGAGCCAGGAGTACATAATATATTATATAGTGAGTGACCACCAGACACACAGTGCAGTTTATTTAATATATCCGTTCTCTGCCTGAAAAAAGCGATACACACAGTGACTCAGTCAGTCACATACCATATCTGTGTGCACTGCTCAGGCTCAGGCCAGTGTGCTGCATCATCTATTATCTATATATAATATTATATATATCTGTCTGACTGCTCAGCTCACACAGCTTATAATTGTGGGGGAGACTGGGGAGCACTACTGCAGTGCCAGTTATAGGTTATAGCAGGAGCCAGGAGTACATAATATATTATATAGTGAGTGACCACCAGACACACAGTGCAGTTTATTTAATATATCCGTTCTCTGCCTGAAAAAAGCGATGCACACAGTGACTCAGTCAGTCACATACCATATCTGTGTGCACTGCTCAGGCTCAGGCCAGTGTGCTGCATCATCTATATATATTATATATCTGTCTGACTGCTCAGCTCACACAGCTTATAATTGTGGGGGAGACTGGGGAGCACTACTGCAGTGCCAGTTATAGGTTATAGCAGGAGCCAGGAGTACATATTATATTAAAATTAAGCAGTGCACACTTTTGCTGCAGGAGTGCCACTGCCAGTGTGACTGACCAGTGACCTGACCACACTGACCACCAGTATAGTTAGTAGTATACTTATATTGTGATTGCCTGAAAAAGTTAAACACTCGTCGTGTGACTTCACTTGTGTGTTTTTTTTTTTTATTCTATAAAAATAAAACTCATTCTGCTGACAGACAGTGTCCAGCAGGTCCGTCATTATATAATATATAATATATACCTGTCCGGCTGCAGTAGTGATATATATATATTTTTTATATCATTTATCATCCAGTCGCAGCAGACACAGTACGGTAGTTCATGGCTGTGGCTACCTCTGTGTCTCTGCACTCGGCAGGCAGTCCGTCCATAATTGTAATACCACCTAACCGTGGATTTTTTTCATTCTTCTTTATACATACATAGTTACATAGACATCTTCTCTTTATCAACCAGTCTATATTAGCTGCAGACACAGTACAGTACGGTAGTTCACGGCTGTGGCTACCTCTGTGTCTGCACTCGGCAGGCAGTCCGTCCATAATTGTATACCACCTAACCGTGGTTTTTTTTCATTCTTCTTTATACATACATAGTTACATAGACATCTTCTCTTTATCAACCAGTCTATATTAGCTGCAGACACAGTACAGTACGGTAGTTCACGGCTGTGGCTACCTCTGTGTCTGCACTCGGCAGGCAGTCCGTCCATAATTGTATACCACCTAACCGTGGATTTTTTTTCATTCTTCTTTATACATACATAGTTACATAGACATCTTCTCTTTATCAACCAGTCTATATTAGCTGCAGACACAGTACAGTACGGTAGTTCACGGCTGTGGCTACCTCTGTGTCTGCACTCGGCAGGCAGTCCGTCCATAATTGTATACCACCTAACCGTGGATTTTTTTCAGTCTTCTTTATACATACATAGTTACATAGACATCTTCTCTTTATCAACCAGTCTATATTAGCTGCAGACACAGTACAGTACGGTAGTTCACGGCTGTGGCTACCTCTGTGTCTGCAGTCGGCAGGCAGTCCATAATTGTATACTAGTATCCATCTCCATTGTTTACCTGAGGTGCCTTTTAGTTGTGCCTATTAAAATATGGAGAACAAAAATGTTGAGGTTCCAAAATTAGGGAAAGATCAAGATCCACTTCTGAAGCTGCTGCCACTAGTCATGGCCGAGACGATGAAATGCCAGCAACGTCGTCTGCCAAGGCCGATGCCCAATGTCATAGTACAGAGCATGTCAAATCCAAAACACCAAATATCAGAAAAAAAAGGACTCCAAAACCTAAAATAAAATTGTCGGAGGAGAAGCGTAAACTTGCCAATATGCCATTTACCACACGGAGTGGCAAGGAACGGCTGAGGCCCTGGCCTATGTTCATGGCTAGTGGTTCAGCTTCACATGAGGATGGAAGCACTCAGCCTCTCGCTAGAAAAATGAAAAGACTCAAGCTGGCAAAAGCAGCACAGCAAAGAACTGTGCATTCTTCGAAATCCCAAATCCACAAGGAGAGTCCAATTGTGTCGGTTGCGATGCCTGACCTTCCCAACACTGGACGTGAAGAGCATGCGCCTTCCACCATTTGCACGCCCCCTGCAAGTGCTGGAAGGAGCACCCGCAGTCCAGTTCCTGATAGTCAGATTGAAGATGTCAGTGTTGAAGTACACCAGGATGAGGAGGATATGGGTGTTGCTGGCGCTGGGGAGGAAATTGACCAGGAGGATTCTGATGGTGAGGTGGTTTGTTTAAGTCAGGCACCCGGGGAGACACCTGTTGTCCGTGGGAGGAATATGGCCGTTGACATGCCAGGTGAAAATACCAAAAAAATCAGCTCTTCGGTGTGGAGGTATTTCACCAGAAATGCGGACAACAGGTGTCAAGCCGTGTGTTCCCTTTGTCAAGCTGCAATAAGTAGGGGTAAGGACGTTAACCACCTCGGAACATCCTCCCTTATACGTCACCTGCAGCGCATTCATAATAAGTCAGTGACAAGTTCAAAAACTTTGGGTGACAGCGGAAGCAGTCCACTGACCAGTAAATCCCTTCCTCTTGTAACCAAGCTCACGCAAACCACCCCACCAACTCCCTCAGTGTCAATTTCCTCCTTCCCCAGGAATGCCAATAGTCCTGCAGGCCATGTCACTGGCAATTCTGACGAGTCCTCTCCTGCCTGGGATTCCTCCGATGCATCCTTGCGTGTAACGCCTACTGCTGCTGGCGCTGCTGTTGTTGCCGCTGGGAGTCGATGGTCATCCCAGAGGGGAAGTCGTAAGCCCACTTGTACTACTTCCAGTAAGCAATTGACTGTTCAACAGTCCTTTGCGAGGAAGATGAAATATCACAGCAGTCATCCTACTGCAAAGCGGATAACTGAGGCCTTGACAACTATGTTGGTGTTAGACGTGCGTCCGGTATCCGCCGTTAGTTCACAGGGAACTAGACAATTTATTGAGGCAGTGTGCCCCCGTTACCAAATACCATCTAGGTTCCACTTCTCTAGGCAGGCGATACCGAGAATGTACACGGATGTCAGAAAAAGACTCACCAGTGTCCTAAAAAATGCAGTTGTACCCAATGTCCACTTAACCACGGACATGTGGACAAGTGGAGCAGGGCAGGGTCAGGACTATATGACTGTGACAGCCCACTGGGTAGATGTATGGACTCCCGCCGCAAGAACAGCAGCGGCGGCACCAGTAGCAGCATCTCGCAAACGCCAACTCTTTCCTAGGCAGGCTACGCTTTGTATCACCGCTTTCCAGAATACGCACACAGCTGAAAACCTCTTACGGCAACTGAGGAAGATCATCGCGGAATGGCTTACCCCAATTGGACTCTCCTGTGGATTTGTGGCATCGGACAACGCCAGCAATATTGTGTGTGCATTAAATATGGGCAAATTCCAGCACGTCCCATGTTTTGCACATACCTTGAATTTGGTGGTGCAGAATTTTTTAAAAAACGACAGGGGCGTGCAAGAGATGCTGTCGGTGGCCAGAAAAATTGCGGGACACTTTCGGCGTACAGGCACCACGTACAGAAGACTGGAGCACCACCAAAAACTACTGAACCTGCCCTGCCATCATCTGAAGCAAGAAGTGGTAACGAGGTGGAATTCAACCCTCTATATGCTTCAGAGGTTGGAGGAGCAGCAAAAGGCCATTCAAGCCTATACAATTGAGCACGATATAGGAGGTGGAATGCACCTGTCTCAAGTGCAGTGGAGAATGATTTCAACGTTGTGCAAGGTTCTGATGCCCTTTGAACTTGCCACACGTGAAGTCAGTTCAGACACTGCCAGCCTGAGTCAGGTCATTCCCCTCATCAGGCTTTTGCAGAAGAAGCTGGAGGCATTGAAGAAGGAGCTAAAAGGGAGCGATTCCGCTAGGCATGTGGGACTTGTGGATGCAGCCCTTAATTCGCTTAACAAGGATTCACGGGTGGTCAATCTGTTGAAATCAGAGCACTACATTTTGGCCACCGTGCTCGATCCTAGATTTAAAGCCTACCTTGGATCTCTCTTTCCGGCAGACACAAGTCTGCTGGGGTTGAAAGACCTGCTGGTGACAAAATTGTCAAGTCAAGCGGAACGCGACCTGTCAACATCTCCTCCTTCACATTCTCCCGCAACTGGGGGTGCGAGGAAAAGGCTCAGAATTCCGAGCCCACCCGCTGGCGGTGATGCAGGGCAGTCTGGAGCGACTGCTGATGCTGACATCTGGTCCGGACTGAAGGACCTGACAACGATTACGGACATGTCGTCTACTGTCACTGCATATGATTCTCTCAACATTGATAGAATGGTGGAGGATTATATGAGTGACCGCATCCAAGTAGGCACGTCACACAGTCCGTACTTATACTGGCAGGAAAAAGAGGCAATTTGGAGGCCCTTGCACAAACTGGCTTTATTCTACCTAAGTTGCCCTCCCACAAGTGTGTACTCCGAAAGAGTGTTTAGTGCCGCCGCTCACCTTGTCAGCAATCGGCGTACGAGGTTACATCCAGAAAATGTGGAGAAGATGATGTTCATTAAAATGAATTATAATCAATTCCTCCGCGGAGACATTGACCAGCAGCAATTGCCTCCACAAAGTACACAGGGAGCTGAGATGGTGGATTCCAGTGGGGACGAATTGATAATCTGTGAGGAGGGGGATGTACACGGTGATATATCGGAGGGTGAAGATGAGGTGGACATCTTGCCTCTGTAGAGCCAGTTTGTGCAAGGAGAGATTAATTGCTTCTTTTTTGGGGGGGGTCCAAACCAACCCGTCATATCAGTCACAGTCGTGTGGCAGACCCTGTCACTGAAATGATGGGTTGGTTAAAGTGTGCATGTCCTGTTTTGTTTATACAACATAAGGGTGGGTGGGAGGGCCCAAGGACAATTCCATCTTGCACCTCTTTTTTCTTTTCTTTTTCTTTGCATCATGTGCTGATTGGGGAGGGTTTTTTGGAAGGGACATCCTGCGTGACACTGCAGTGCCACTCCTAGATGGGCCCGGTGTTTGTGTCGGCCACTAGGGTCGCTAATCTTACTCACACAGTCAGCTACCTCATTGCGCCTCTTTTTTTCTTTGCGTCATGTGCTGTTTGGGGAGGGTTTTTTGGAAGGGCCATCCTGCGTGACACTGCAGTGCCACTCCTAGATGGGCCCGGTGTTTGTGTCGGCCACTAGGGTCGCTAATCTTACTCACACAGCTACCTCATTGCGCCTCTTTTTTTCTTTGCGTCATGTGCTGTTTGGGGAGGGTTTTTTGGAAGGGACATCCTGCGTGACACTGCAGTGCCACTCCTAGATGGGCCCGGTGTTTGTGTCGGCCACTAGGGTCGCTAATCTTACTCACACAGCTACCTCATTGCGCCTCTTTTTTTCTTTGCGTCATGTGCTGTTTGGGGAGGGTTTTTTGGAAGGGCCATCCTGCGTGACACTGCAGTGCCACTCCTAGATGGGCCCGGTGTTTGTGTCGGCCACTAGGGTCGCTAATCTTACTCACACAGCTACCTCATTGCACCTCTTTTTTTCTTTGCGTCATGTGCTGTTTGGGGAGGGTTTTTTGGAAGGGACATCCTGCGTGACACTGCAGTGCCACTCCTAGATGGGCCCGGTGTTTGTGTCGGCCACTAGGGTCGCTTATCTTACTCACACAGCGACCTCGGTGCAAATTTTAGGACTAAAAATAATATTGTGAGGTGTGAGGTATTCAGAATAGACTGAAAATGAGTGTAAATTATGGTTTTTGAGGTTAATAATACTTTGGGATCAAAATGACCCCCAAATTCTATGATTTAAGCTGTTTTTTAGTGTTTTTTGAAAAAAACACCCGAATCCAAAACACACCCGAATCCGACAAAAAAAATTCGGTGAGGTTTTGCCAAAACGCGTTCGAACCCAAAACACGGCCGCGGAACCGAACCCAAAACCAAAACACAAAACCCGAAAAATTTCAGGCGCTCATCTCTAATATTATGTACTCCTGGCTCCTGCTATAACCTATAACTGGCACTGCAGTAGTGCTCCCCAGTCTCCCCCACAATTATAAGCTGTGTGAGCTGAGCAGTCAGACAGATATATATAATATTATATATAGATAATAGATGATGCAGCACACTGGCCTGAGCCTGAGCAGTGCACACAGATATGGTATGTGACTGACTGAGTCACTGTGTGTATCGCTTTTTTCAGGCAGAGAACGGATATATTAAATAAACTGCACTGTGTGTCTGGTGGTCACTCACTATATAATATATTATGTACTCCTGGCTCCTGCTATAACCTATAACTGGCACTGCAGTAGTGCTCCCCAGTCTCCCCCACAATTATAAGCTGTGTGAGCTGAGCAGTCAGACAGATATATATAATATTATATATAGATAATAGATGATGCAGCACACTGGCCTGAGCCTGAGCAGTGCACACAGATATGGTATGTGACTGACTGAGTCACTGTGTGTATCGCTTTTTTCAGGCAGAGAACGGATATATTAAATAAACTGCACTGTGTGTCTGGTGGTCACTCACTATATAATATATTATGTACTCCTGGCTCCTGCTATAACCTATAACTGGCACTGCAGTAGTGCTCCCCAGTCTCCCCCACAATTATAAGCTGTGTGAGCTGAGCAGTCAGACAGATATATATAATATTATATATAGATAATAGATGATGCAGCACACTGGCCTGAGCCTGAGCAGTGCACACAGATATGGTATGTGACTGACTGAGTCACTGTGTGTATCGCTTTTTTCAGGCAGAGAACGGATATATTAAATAAACTGCACTGTGTGTCTGGTGGTCACTCACTATATAATATATTATGTACTCCTGGCTCCTGCTATAACCTATAACTGGCACTGCAGTAGTGCTCCCCAGTCTCCCCCACAATTATAAGCTGTGTGAGCTGAGCAGTCAGACAGATATATATATAATATTATATATAGATAATAGATGATGCAGCACACTGGCCTGAGCCTGAGCAGTGCACACAGATATGGTATGTGACTGACTGAGTCACTGTGTGTATCGCTTTTTTCAGGCAGAGAACGGATATATTAAATAAACTGCACTGTGTGTCTGGTGGTCACTCACTATATAATATATTATGTACTCCTGGCTCCTGCTATAACCTATAACTGGCACTGCAGTAGTGCTCCCCAGTCTCCCCCACAATTATAAGCTGTGTGAGCTGAGCAGTCAGACAGATATATATAATATTATATATAGATAATAGATGATGCAGCACACTGGCCTGAGCCTGAGCAGTGCACACAGATATGGTATGTGACTGACTGAGTCACTGTGTGTATCGCTTTTTTCAGGCAGAGAACGGATATATTAAATAAACTGCACTGTGTGTCTGGTGGTCACTCACTAAATAATATATTATGTACTCCTGGCTCCTGCTATAACCTATAACTGGCACTGCAGTAGTGCTCCCCAGTCTCCCCCACAATTATAAGCTGTGTGAGCTGAGCAGTCAGACAGATATATATAATATTATATATAGATAATAGATGATGCAGCACACTGGCCTGAGCCTGAGCAGTGCACACAGATATGGTATGTGACTGAGTCACTGTGTGCTGTGTATCGCTTTTTTCAGGCAGAGAACGGATTATAAAGTAAACTGCACTGTCCTCACTAGTAAACTCTCTCCACTCAGTCTCTACACTTCTACAGTAACAGTACTCCTCCTAGTCAGCTCCAGTAAATCTCTCTCAGTCTCTTATAATCTAAATGGAGAGGACGCCAGCCACGTCCTCTCCCTATCAATCTCAATGCACGTGTGAAAATGGCGGCGACGCGCGGCTCCTTATATAGAATCCGAGTCTCGCGATAGAATCCGAGCCTCGCGAGAATCCGACAGCGTCATGATGACGTTCGGGCGCGCTCGGGTTAACCGAGCAAGGCGGGAAGATCCGAGTCGCTCGGACCCGTGAAAAAAAACATGAAGTTCTGGCGGGTTCGGATTCAGAGAAACCGAACCCGCTCATCTCTATCAGGGGGGCCGCATCTCTTGTTAAAGGGGTGCAGTTGATGATAGAGGTTATCAGGGATGTGTTGAATATTGCTGATACAACACCTGAGCTGGTTTAGGAGGCTTACTTCACTGACAATAAGAAAGCCTCGCTAACCTTCCCTGCGTCCAAAGAATTAAATGCTATTTTTGAAAAAGCATGGGAAAACCCGGAGATAAAATTCCAGATCCCTAGAAGAGTTCTGGTTGCTTTCCCCTTCCCTGAGGAGGATAGAAAAAAATGGGAAAACCCACCCATAGTGGACGCGTCTGTATACAGACTCTCGAAAAGGTGTTTTACCTGTCCCAGGATCTACCGCCTTAAAGGAGCTGGCTGATCGCAAAATTGATACTACGCTCAAATCCATATACACGGCTTCAGGGGTTATAATATGTCGTACTATTGCATGTGCATGGATGTCCAAAGCTATAGTAGAGTGGTCAGGCACATTACTTGATGATTTGGAAACAATGGATAAAAGTGACGTTTAATTGTTTTTACGTAACATTCAGGATTCTGCAGGATTTATGGTGGAATCCATGAAAGACCTGGGTTCAATGGCTGCAGGAATATCTTCCATGTCTGTCTCAGCTCGTCGAGGACTGGCGCGGTCTGCCGATGCGGAATCCAGGAGAGGTGTGGAGACCCTACCCTACACAGGTCAGACTCTCTTTGGGGAAGTGTTGGATGCGTGGATCTCCATGGCTACAGCAGGTAAGTCACCTTTTTTTTCCTCAGCTGCACCTGCTATGAAGAAACCTTTTTCTTCAGCTGCATCACAGTCCTTTCGGGTTGCTAAAACAAGAAAGGCCAAACCGTCTAACACCTTCTTTAGAGGAGGTCGACCAAAATCCAAGAAACCTACTGCTGCGGGTTCCAAGGAACAGAACCTGCTTCAGGTACGCCAAAGTCCTCAGCATGACGGTGGACCGCGCAGCCTGGAGGTAGGGCTGGTGGGGGCGAGACTCAGACATTTCAGTCATGTCTGGGTGTCGTCCGGCCTGGATCCCTGGGTACAAGATGTTATGTCCCAGGGGTACCGGCTGGAATTTCAAGATCTCCCTCCTCACCGGTTCTTCAAATCAGGCTTGCCAGCTTTGCAGACAGACAGGGCTACCCTACAGGGAGCCATCCAGAAGTTGGTGGACGCACAGGTTATTGTACCAGTTCCTCCCCAGATGCAAAACAAGGATTACTATTCGAACCTTTTTGTGGTACCGAAACCGGATGGTTCGGTCAGGCCCATTCTGAACTTAAAATCACTAATCCCCTTTCTGAGGGAGTTCAAGTTCAAAATGGAGTCTCTAAGGTCGGTGATATCAGTTCTGGAGGAGGGGGAATTCCTGGTATCCCTGGATATCAAGGATGCGTACATCCACATTCCGATATGGCCACCGCATCAAGCTTATCTCCGATTTGCACTGTTGGACTGTCATTTTCAATTCCAGGCTCTGCCATTCGGCCTCTCTACAGCACCGAGGGTTTTCACCAAGGTGATGGCGAAAATTATGGTTCTCCTCCGCAGACAGAGGGTGAACATAATTCCATATCTGGATGATCTGCTGATAAAGGCATCATCCAAGGAGAAGCTGTTACAGTCCATAGCTCTCACGACCCAGCTTTTCAGGGAACATGGTTGGATCCTGAATCTTCCAAAATCACATTTGGAACCTACCAGGAGGTTGTCATTTCTGGGAATGATCCTCGACACGGAAGTGCAGAGGGTGTTTCTTCTAGAGGAAAAAGCGTTGGTGATACAAACAATGGTCCGGGATGTCCTGAAGCCAGCCTGGGTATCAGTTCATCAGTGCATTCGCCTTCTGGGGAAGATGGTGGCCTCTTATAATGCTCTGCAGTACGGGAGATTTCATGCTCGGTCTTTCCAACTGGATCTCCTGGACAAATGGTTGGGATCTTATCTACACATGCACCAGAGAATACGTCTGTTGCCAAAGGCCAGGATCTCACTCCTCTGGTGGCTGCAATGACCTCACCTTCTGGAGGGCCGCAGGTTCAGGATTCAGGACTGGATCCTTCTAACCAAGGATGCAAGTCCCCGGGACTGGGGCGCAGCCATTCAAGGGGAAACCTTCCAAGGAAGGTGGTCAAGTCTGGAAGCCGGCCTGCCGATAAACATACTGGAATTAAGAGCCGTCTGCAGCGGTCTTCTCCAATCGGCCCATCTTCTGAGAAATTGGGCCATTCAAGTGCAGTCATACAATGTAACGACAGTGGCTTACATAAACCGACAGGGCTGAACGAAGAGCAGAGCTGCAATGTCAGAGGTAACAAGAATCATCCTCTGGGTGGAAAAACACACGTTGGCACTGTCGGCAATCTTCATTCCGGCAGTAGATAACTGGGAAGCGGACTTCCTCAGCAGACACGATCTCCATCCGGGGGAGTGGGGCCTCCATCCGGAGGTGTTTACGGAGGTGACAAATCTTTGGGGTGTACCTCAAATAGACATGATGGCCTCTTGTCTCAACAAGAAGCTTCGGCGGTATTGTTCCAGATTGAGGGACCCGCAAGCCATGGCGGTAGATGCCCTAGTGACTCCGTGGGTGTTCCAGGCGGTATACGTGTTTCCTCCACTTCCACTCATTCCAAGGGTTCTAAAACTCATAAGGAGAACAAGAGTTCAGGCAATCATCATTGCTCCGGACTGGCCAAGAAGGGCTTGGTACGCGGATCTTCTGGATCTACTGCTAGAAGAGCCGATGCTTCTTCCTCTTCGGGAGAACCTGCTACAGCAGGGACCGTTCGCTTATCAAGACTTACCGCGGCTACGTTTGACGGCATGGAGGTTGAACGCCAGATATTAGCTCGGAAGGGAATTTCGAACAAGGTTATTCCTACCCTGATACAGGCTAGGAAAGGAGTAATGTCATAGCATTACCATCGCATTTGGAAAAAATATGTGTCTTGGTGGGAATCCAAGAAGTTTCCTACGGTGGAGTTTAAACTGGGACGATTTCTCCTCTTCTTCCAAGCAGGTGTGGATATGGGCCTGAGATTAGGGTCCGTAAAGGTCCAGATTTCAACCCTATCCATTTTCTTCCAGAAACAGTTGGCTGCCCTCCCTGAGGTTCAGACCTTTTTGAAGGGAGTTATGCACATCTGCACATCCAGCCTCACTTTGTGCCACCTACGGCGCCCTGGGATCTTAACGTGGTGTTGTAGTTGCTGCAGTTGCTGCAGTTGGACTGGTTTGAGCCTCTACAGGAGGTTGAGGTCAAGTTTCTCACGTGGAAGGCTGTCACGTTGTTGGTCTTAGCTTCTGCTAGACGTGTGTCGGAGTTGGGGGCTTTGTCATGTAAAAGCCCATACTTGATGTTCCATACTTGAAGATAGAGCTGAGCTCCGGATACGTCCGCAGTTCCTTCTGAAGGTTGTGTCGGCATTTCATATCAACCAACCTATTGTGGTGTCAGTTGATACTGACTCCTCAGTTTCATCAAAGTCCTTGGATGTTGTAAGGGCTCTGAAAATCTATGTGAAGAGGAATGCTCGTCACAGAAAATCGGACTTTCTGTTTGTCCTGTATGATCCCAAGAAACTTGGGTGTCCTGCTTCTAAGCAGACAATCTCTCGCTGGATCAGGTTCACCATCCAGCATGCGTATTCTACGGCAGGATTGCCGTGTCCTACGTCTGTTAAGGCCCACTCTACTTGTAAGGTGGGTTCTTCTTGGGCAGATGCCCGGGGTGTCTCGGCTTTACAGCTTTGCCAAGCGGCTACTTGGTCTGGGTCAAACACGTTGTCAAAGTTCTACAAGTTCGATACTTTGGCCTCTGAGGACCTCAAGTTTGGTCAATCAGTTCTACAGGTGCCTCCGCGCTCTCCCTCTTGTTCTGGGAGCTTTGGTACATCCCCATGGTACTAATGTGGACCCCAGCATCCTCTAGGATGTAAGAGAAAATAGGATTTTAATTACCTAATGGTAAATCCTTTTTTCGTAGTCTGTAGAGGATGCTGGACGCCCGCCCAGTGCTTCGTGATCCTGCAGTGGTTACTTAGGGGTAGTCATTCCGAGTTGATCGCTAGCTGCATTCATTCGCTGTGCAGTGATGAGGCAAAAAAACGGCACTTCTGCGCATGTGTATGCGGCGCAATGCGCACACGTGATGTACTATTACAATGAACGATGTCGTTTCACACAGGGTCTAGCGAAGCTTTTCAATCGCACTGGTGGCCGCAGAGTGATTGACATGAAGTGGGCGTTTCTGGGTGTCAACTAACCGTTTTCAGGGAGTGTTCGAAAAAACGCAGGCGTGGCAGAAAAAATGCAGGCGTGGCTGGGAGAATGCAGGGCGTGTTTGTGACGTCAAAACAGGAACTGAACAGTCTGAAGTGATCGCAAGTGCTGAGTAGGTTTTGAGCTACTCTGAAACTGCACAAAAAAAAATTGTAGCCGCTCTGCGATCCTTTCGTTTGCACTTCTGCTAAGCTAAAATACACTCCCAGTGGGTGGCGGCATAACATTTGCATGGCTGCTAAAAACTGCTAGCGAGCGATCAAGTCGGAATGACCACCTTAATTCAGTACTGCTTAGTACTTGGTTAAGTACTGTTTTGTTACTTGTTCAGCCGTTGCTGATGTTTCAAGCTGGTTAGCTTGGTTTACCTTGTGTGTGAGCTGGTGTGAATCTCGACACTTTCTGTGTAAAATCCTTCTCTCGAAGATGTCCGTCTCCTCGGGTACAGTTTCTAGACTGGGTCTGGTAGGAGGGGCATAGAGGGAGGAGCCAGCCCACACTCTCAAACTCTTAAAGTGCCAATGGCTCCTAGTGGACCCGTCTATACCCCCATGGTACTAATGTGGACCCCAGCATCCTCTACGGACTACGAGAAAAGGATTTACCGGTAGGTAATTAAAATCCTATTATGATATACTGGTGGTGAATATAACAACAGCCTCAAAAGTGTACATGTGAATAAAAAATGAAACATACCTCAAATTGCACAACACTATAAAACAGTGGTATTTGTGCCAGGGCCGATTCAGGGTGGTACATAATGCATAATGCACATAATGCATTTGCAATTCTGCCCACTTACAGCAGTCAGAAAACCCATGAGAACATCCACCTGTATTCTGAGTGAGACCAACCAACAAGGCAGCAGCAGAACTAAAATAGGCCTTGTACAGGCCCTGAACATTTGACATAACATCGAGTGAGCTGGGCTGCTTGGAACATTTCCTGGGCAGCTCTACAAGCTGCCACGTGAGTGCCCTGAGCAGAGGCTCTATAGGCTAAGAGCAGTGGCACTGTTTGCACATCCCTTATTACGACCCTGCCAACCCCTATCCATAGTGTGGGAATTCCAAGATCTGACAAATTTCTGCAGACACCACACTATAGCACGCAACTCTACACGCACACGGGATACATTATACATGTGGTCACTGCTTTTCCACCCAGTAATGCCCATTCAGTCTAATGCATTGATTCAGTCCCGTCGCAGTCCCAATTTGTTTGATATTGACTGATTTTTTGGGACTGCGCAGTGCCTTGTTTGGCATATCTTGATTGACAGGCTGCAGGTGCTTGGAAGCAGCGATGGGTAGTATTACCAAAAACAGATGCACATCACCTCCATTTTAGGGAAGCGCCAAAGTTGGCCATTCCGATGCTACAACCGATTGGAGCGATGTCAATTTGATGCTGTGCCTTTGGATGCAGGCAGTGGATCAGAGAAACAGGCAGTCTGCATGTTTTTACTTTTTATACAAGATGCCTCATGCGGCATTTGCATATTTCGGCACAGCGGCTGCATACAAAGACGCACCAGTGGTAACATTTACGTCCACCTCTGAATCAGGTCCTAAGTGAGAAATGGCTGACATAGGACTACGAGTAGGGAGGCCAATCCCGGGCCATTTTTTCAATCCCGAGTATCTGGATCGAAACAGGAGATTTATGGTAGACTTACCATATTTAAATCTCTATCTGCGAGGTTCCACAGGGAATAACATCGGGGTGTAGAGTTGGATCTTGATCCGAGACACCAACAGGCTAAAGCTTTGACTGTTCCCAGGATGCACTACACCGCCTCCTCTCAGGGCCGGCAACAGAAATTTGGGGGCCCGGTACATGTATTTCTTTGGGCCCCCCCCCCAATTCCTCTCAACACACACGCACGCACACACACACACACACACACACACACACACACACACACAGTATATGCATACACAGACACACATACATATATATATATATATATACTATGTATATATATATATATATATAAATACACACACACACACACACAAATAGTGGGGGTGCCAGGACCCAGGAGGAACTCACCACAGCCAGGGGACAGCGGTGGGGCTGCGGGTGGCGCCGCTGCAGTGAAGGTGTCCCCGACGGGAGGTGATCTTCCTGGGCTCAGGACGCTCTGCTTCTCAGCCAGGGGACTGCGGTGGTGCTGTGGGTGACGCTACTGCTGTGAAGATGCACCCGGCGGGAGGTGATCTTCCTGGGCACAGGGGAGGGGAGTATCGATGGACTGTTGTTTTTTTCTTTCCTAATTGGTGGGCGGGCGGAGCGGCCAATGAGTATAGAGTATTTACAGGCACTCCAGCACCCGTGTTTTGTTCTCCTCTGCCTCTGGGCCCCGCTGAACCATGGGGCCCGGTATAGCTGTCCCCTTTGACCCCCCCCTGTCGCCGGGCCTGCCTCCTCTATAGCCCCACCTCCAGGCTCTGGAGCTCAGTTTCGTTAACCAGTCCAATGCAGTAGCAGGTAAATTAGAGACGGTAGATATTAGCCACATAGAACCACATTCTCATGACAGGAGAAGGTACCAGCAGCTAATGCCATACAAACCCAAAGAAGCTAAGTGCATCAGGGTTGGCGCCCTGTGGAATCCAGTGTACCTTGCAGAAAGAGATTTAACTATGGTAAGTCTACCATAAATATCCTTTTCTGCAGCGGGGTACACTGGTATTCCACAGGGAATAACATCGGGGATGTCCTAAAGCAATTCCTCATGGGAGGGGATGCACTGTAGTGGGTACAAGAACCTGGTGTCCAAAGGAAGCATCCTGGGAGGCGGAAGTATCAAAGGCATAGAACCTGATGAACGTAGCCGCCTTGCACAATTGTTCCGGGGACGCGCCACGGCTGGCTACCCCAGAAGGTCCAACAGACCGAGTAGAATGGGCCTTAATAGCAGCAGGAGCTGAGAGCCCAGCCTGCGCACAAGCATGTGCAATCACCATTCTAATCCATCTGGTCAAAGTTTGGTTATTCACAGGCCAGCCACGTTTGTGAAAACCAAAAAGGACAAAAAGAGAATCTGACCTTCGAATCGAGGCAGTCCTCTCCACATATAAAGACCGCTCTTTGAAAGACAAACCAGGAGAGATAAAGGCCGGAACCACAATCTCTTGATTAAGGTGGAAAGTTGACACCACCTTGGGTAGATAACCAGGGCGAGTTCTAAGAACTGCACGGTCACGGTGAAAAATCAGAAAGGGTGGACGACAGGACAAAGCGTCTAAGTCCGATACCCTCCTAGCAGAGGCAATAGCCAACAGAAAAACGACCTTAAGCGTAAGGCATTTAAGGTCACAGAGTCAAGAGGTTCAAATGGAGACTCTTGCAGGGCATTCAGAACAACAGACAGATCCCATGGAGCCACAGGAGGGACATAGGGAGGCTGAATCCGTAAAACACCCTGAGTGAAAGTATGAACGTCAGGAAGAGACGCAACTTTTCTCTGAAACCACACCGACAAGGCAGATATATGAACCTTGAGGGAGGCCAAACAAAGGCCTAAGTCCAGGCCTTGTTGAAGAAAAGCCAAAAGTCTGACAGTGCTGAACTTGTATGCATCATAATTCTTAGTAGCACACAGTAAGAATTCTAGACCCTATAATAAATCCGAGCCGAAGCCGGTTTACAGGCTTTTAACATAGTTTGAATGAGCGCCTCAGAGAATCCTTTGGCCCTCAGGAGTGGAGCTTCAAGAGCTACGCCGTCAAAGCCAGTCATGCCAGGTCCTGGTAGACACAAGGGCCCTGAACGAGGAGGTCTGGTCATTGAGGAAGTAAAAGAGGACGCTCTATCGAGAGACCCTGCAGAATATGAACCTTGATGGAGGCCAGACGAAGGCCCAAGTCCAGGCCCTGTTGTAGAAAGGCCAAAAGTTTGGCCGTACTAAACTTGTAAGCGTCATGATTGTTAGATGAGCACCAAGCAAAGTAAGAATTCCAGACCCTATGGTAAATCCGAGCAGAAGCCAGTTTCCGGGCCTTCAACATGGTTTGAATGACAGCCGCAGAAAATCCTTTGGCCCTCAAGACGGAAGCTTCAAGAGCCATGCCATCAAAGCCAACCGGGGTAAATCCTGATATACACAGGGGCCCTCTACGAGGAGATCTGGGCGCTGTGGAAGTAGAAGAGGACACTCTATCGATAGACCCTGAAGGTCTGAGAACCAATGCCGTCTGGGCCATGCTGGAGTGACTAGAAGTAGTATTCCTCCTTCTTGCTTGAACTTCCGTATCACCCTAGGCAGAAGAGACACCGGAGGGAACACATATGGCAGCCGAAAGTTCCATGGAATTGCCAGTGCGTCCACGAACGCTGCGTGAGGATCCCTTGTTCTTGTTCCGAAGACCGGAACCTTGTGATTGTGTCGAGACGCCATCAGGTCTATATCTGGTAGGCCCCACTTGTCCACTAGGAGATGAAAGACTTCCTACTGAAGACTCTACTCTCCGGCATGTATGTCCTGACAACTGAGGAAGTCCGCTTCCCAGTTGAGGACTCCTGGAATGAACACTGCCGATATGACTGGCAGATGGCGTTCCGCCCATTGAAGGATTTTTGACACTTCCATCATTGCCATGAGGCTTCGAGTGCCGCCTTGATGATTTATGTATGCCACCGTGGTGGCATTGTCTGACTGTACTTGAACAGGCCTGTTCTGTACCAGAGGCAGGGCTAGTTTCAGCGCATTGAACACTGACCACAATTCCAGAATATTTATCGGGAGGAGAGATTCCTCCCTGGTCCACCGACCTTGAAGAGAGTGTTGCTCCAACACCGCGCCCCAACCCCGCAGACTGGCATCCGTCGTTAGGAGGACGCAGTTGGAGATCCAGAAGGGACGACCACTGCTCAATTGTTGGTCCTGTAGACACCAGCTCAGTGACAGACGGACCTCCGGATTCAAGGAGATCATTTGAGACCTGATCCGGTGAGGCAGACCGTCCCACTTGGAAAGGATTAACCTCTGTAGAGGGCGGGAATGGAATTGAGCGTACTCTACCATGTCGAAAGCCACCATGAGGCCTAGTACTTGCATCGCCGATCATGAGGCCTAGTACTTGCATCGCCGAGTGTATCGACACTCTTGAACGAGAGAGGAAGCATCTGATTTTGGCCCTCATTCCGAGTTGATCGCTCGCTAACAGTTTTTAGCAGCCGTGCAAACGCTAAGCCACCGCCCTCTGGGAGTGTATATTAGCTTAGAAGAAGTGCGAACGAAAGGTTCGCACAGCGGTTACAAAAAAAAATTGTGCAGTTTCAGAGTAGCTTCAGACCTACTCAGCGCTTGCGATCACTTCAGACTGTTCAGTTCCTGTTTTGACGTCATGAACACGCCCTGCGCTCTCCCAGCCATGCCTGCGTTTTTCCTGGCACGCCTGCGTTTTTTCGAACACTCCCTGAAAACGGTCAGTACACACCCAGAAACGCCCTCTTCCTGTCAATCACTCTGCGGCCAGCATTACGACTGAAATCCTTCGCTAGACCTTGTGTAAAACTGCATCGGCCGTTGTGAAAGTATGTCGCGCATGCGCATTGCACCGCATACGCATGCGCAGAACTGCAGTTTTTTACCTGATCGCTGCGCTGCGAACGAAAGCAGCTAGCGAACAACTCGGAATGACCACCCTTGTCCTGAAGCTTCAGGACATTCTCTGGAGACAAGAACAATCGTTGGTTGTGTGTCCAGTAATGCCCCCAGGTGCACCATGCTCTGAGCAGGGACCAGTGAGGATTTCTTCCAGTTGATGAGCCATCCGTGGGTTTGTAGGAATTGGACCGTCAGTTAAAGATGACGGAGAAGAACCTCTGTGGAATTCGACAGGGTCAACAAGTCGTCCAGATACGGCAGGATCCTCATACCCTGATGGCAGAGAAGGGCCGTCATGACCGCCATGACCTTGGTGAAGATCCGAGGAGCCATGGTCAGTCCGAAAGATAAGGCTTGGAATTTAAAATGTAGGTTGCCAATAGCAAATCGCAGATATTGCTGATGTGACATGTCAATAGGTATGTGTAGGTAAGCATCCTGTATGTCCAGGAATACCATATAATGATTATGTTCCAAAGCCAGTATAATAGAGCGCAGGGTTTCCATACAGAATTTGGATACCCTAACAAATTTGTTCAGAGATTTGAGGTTGAGTATAGGCCGGGAGGATCCATTCGGCTTCGTAACCAGAAACAGCGTCAAATAGTATCCCCTGCCTCTCTGAGACAGAGGCACCGGCACAATCACTCCAGTATCCAGGAGGTATTGTACAACCAAATGTAGAGTTTGTGCTTTTAACGGATCCGAAGGGATAACTATCGAGCAAAACTGGCGAGGGGGACATCTCCTGAAGGAGATTGAGTACCCGTGAGAGACAAATTCCTGCACCCAGAAATCCAAAGTGGTCTTTAACCATGCCTTGGCTAACTGCAGAAGTCGTCCTCCCACCCTGGGGTCCCCCCGTCATGCAGCAGGCTTGTCTGGTTTGGAAGCAGGCTGACGGGCAGCCCAAGAACGTTTAAGTTTGGGCTTAGAGGCTTTGGAAGTGCGAGACTATCTTGGGTACGCCTGACCCTTTGCTTTACCTGGAGGGGCGAAAGGAATGAAAAGTAGTACTCTTAGCCCTCGGAGCCGAAGGATAAGTACTTGGGAGAAACGCAGTCTTGGCCAACGCTAAGTTGGTCACAATCTTGTTCAGATCCTCCCCAAATAGTATATCTCCCATAAAAGGGAGCACCTCCAAGGTCTTCTTAGAGTCCAGGTCCACCGACCAGGACCGTAACCACAGAATTCAGCACGCTAGGATAGACGTAGTAGATGCCTTACAAAATAAATCAACCACCTGCGCGCCTTGCTTATGAACAGGCTGCTGGAACTCAAAGTGACTAACACCAATCACTGAGATAACAATACAAACAAGGAAATAGTTCCTGCGCACTGAAAAATGTCATATACCCTTTTTTTCAGTGCGCAGGAACTATTTCCTTGTTTGTAGTAGATGCCTTAGCCGCCACAACGCCTGCATCAGAGGCCGCCTCCTGAATATAATGGAAGGCTGTGGTAATATATGACAGATATTGTCTGGCAGTGTCAGAAAAATTAAGAGGTAGCTCTTCCTCAATAGCTTGAACCCATGCACAATGCCTTTTGCAGCCCAAAAGGCTTCCATAGTGGGTCTATGTACAGCACCTGTAAGGGTGTAAATAGACTTCAAGCTACCTTCCACACGTTTATCCGTAGGTTGCTTCAAAGAGGTGACGGTGGTGACAGGCAGAGTAGATGACACCACAAGATGGGCTACATGTGAGTGCACTGGTGGCGGGGGTTTCCCACTTGTTACTCAGCTCCGCAGAAATAGGATAACGAGCTAGCATCGTTTAGACAGGGAAAATTTATTTCCTGGAGAAGACCAGGATTCTTGACGTATGTCAATTAAATGGTCAGAATATGGTAAAACTAATTTAGTAACCTTCTGACGATTGAACTTATCAGGTTTCTTAGACATGTCAGGAGGGTCAACGTCATCATCAATCTGAAGAATCAGCTTGATAGCCTCCACTAGGTCAGGGACATCATCATAGAATCATCATCAGAAGCAGCAGTATCAACATCTGATGGATTAGTATATTCCCCATCCGAATCGGAAGAATCATCCAAAATATTAGTAGATTGTGAGGAAGAAATGGCCCGCTTAGATGACCCTTTGGTCCCAGTAGGGCGAGGGTTAGGTTTTTGTTTAACCAAGGACTGGATTAATTGCTGTAACTGGGTTGACAGAGTATCCGCCAATGGTGGATTAACGACAGGGACAATGGTGGTCATTCCGAGTTGTTCGCTCGCTGACGATTTTCGCAGTTCAGCGATCAAGTGAAAAAATGGCAAAAATGTGCATGCGCATGGTACACAGCGCGCATGCGCTAAGTACTTTCACACAAAATGTTGTAGATTTACACAAGCTCGAGCAACGTTTTTTCAACGCTCGAGTGATCGTAGTGTGATTGACAGGAAGTGGGTGTTTCTGGGCGGATACTGGCCGTTTTCAGGGAGTGTGCTAAAAAACGCAGGCGTGCCAGGTAAAAACGCAGGAGTGGCTGGAGAAACGGGGGAGTGGCTGGCTGAACGCAGGGCGTGTTTGTGACGTCAAACCAGGAACTAAACGGACTGAGGTGATCGCAGTCTAGGAGTAGGTCTGGAGCTACTCAGAAACTGCAGGGAATTTAGTAGCAGTTCTGCTAATCTTTCGTTCGCTATTCTGCTAAGCTAAGATACACTCCCAGAGGGCGGCGGCCTAGCGTTTGCAATGCTGCTAAAAGCAGCTAGCGAGCGAACAACTCGGAATGAGGGACAATATGTGGCTATAATGGCACAGGAGGTCCCACAGGGGGGCGTAAGCCGTGTTACAAGCGTAGTCAGCATATTGGAAAATGCAGCCCAAGGTGGGTCTTGATGTGCCATAGGTGCTGCGGCTGACTAGGGGGGGCAGAACACCCACTACCTGAACAGGGCCGGCTCCAGGGTTTTCAGCGCCCCGGGCGGGCAATAGGGGCGTGGATGAAATGATGTGCGGTGCGCGATGACGTCATCGCGCACCGCACATTAAAGGTCCTCTCCATGAAGGGAAACTAGACGCTACGCGTCTAGTTCCCTTCACGGCGGGGAGCAGCGGCAGCGGGGGGGCACAGCACTGACAGCAGCAGCGGATCTTGCCATGGGCCCTCATTCCGAGTCGTTCACTCTGTAAATTTCATTGCATCGCAGTGATTTTCCGCTTAGTGCGCATGCGTAATGTCCGCACTGCGACTGCGCCAAGTAATTTTGCAATGAAGATAGTATTTTTACTCACGGCTTTTTCTTCGCTCCGGCGATCGTAATGTGATTGACAGGAAATGGGTGTTACTGGGCGGAAACAGGCCGTTTTATGGGCGTGTGGGAAAAAACGCTACCGTTTCCGGAAAAAACGCGGGAGTGGCTGGAGAAACGGAGGAGTGTCTGGGCGAACGCTGGGAGTGTTTGTGACGTCAACCCAGGAACGACAAGCACTGAACTGATCGCAGATGCCGAGTAAGTCTGAAGCTACTCTGAAACTGCTAAGAAGTTTGTAATCGCAATATTGCGAATACATCGTTCGCAATTTTAAGAAGCTAAGATTCACTCCCAGTAGGCGGCGGCTTAGCGTGTGCAATACTGCTAAAATCGCCTTGCGAGCGAACAACTCGGAATGACCTCCATGGTGCGGCGCCCTCCGGATGGCGCCGGCGCCCTCCGGAAGGCTGCGCCCTGGGCAAAAGTACTGCTTGCCCGTGGCAAGATCCGCTACTGTACCTGAACCCTCAACAGAAATCTTTTCCTCAGATGAATCCGTGACGTCAGCACTGCATGATGCAGGAGCATCTGCGGATTTCTCGCCCTGTGTATCAGACATTATTGGGAATGTAGCCGTAGGGCATAACAGTACAATATAATACCTGACAAAAAACCCCTGTGGAATAATTACATCTACCCACTGGAGGTTACTGTATCTGCTATTTCTTTTATTTTATTTCATTTTATCAATTAAAGTCCGTTTTTTACATATTCACTGCTTTTTTGCTTTTTAAATTATACTACTTATGCGGGGAGGAAAAATAAACCGTTATAGGAATCTACAAAGCATACTACAAGTAAGCATACAAGTAAGATTGAAATATCGGATGTGAATATAACAGAAAGTTTTTAAAGATACCTTTATGAGCATGCAGAGCCGGCCCTAACCAATATGATGCCCTAGGCAAGATTTTGGCTGGTGCCCCCTAGCACCACCGCTGGTTCCGCCTCTGACCTTGCACCTCTTTCCCAGCACCACCACCCCTCATCCATAACAGTCCTTATTTTGGTGTTTGTACCCCCTATATTTTAAATAGGAACAGTTTGCACATTTGGCGCACAGCCCAAAAAGGGGTGTGTTTTTGCTTGCAAGGGGCATGGCCACACAATAGTAACCCCAATTCCAATTACGCCACACAGTACTGCAACTTTATTCACATTTGATCATGCGATAGTGTCCATAATTCATATTACATCCCACAGTAGTATCACTTTACCTTATAAACGTTACTCCTCACAGTAGAGCCCCTTATTCACATTACATCACACTGAATTGCTCCTTATTCACATTACACCACACCCTATTGCTCTTTATTCACATTAGACGACACAGTAGTGCCCTTTCTATATGCAATGCCACATAGTAGAGCAACTTATACACATAATGCCACACAGTAATGTCCCTTACACATATGCTGCACATTATTAATGTCCTTATACACATAATGACACACATAGTGCCGCCTACACATTTGCTGCACATTATTAGTGCCCCTATACACATAATGACACACATACAGTAGTACCCTGTTACACATATGCCGCACATTATTAATGCCCTTATTCACATAATGACACACATAGTGCCCCATACACATTTGCTGCACATTATTAGTGCCCCTATACACATAATGACACACATACAGTAGTACCCTGTTACACATATGCCGCACATTATTAATGCCCTTATTCACATAATGACACACATAGTGCCCCATACACATTTGCTGCACATTATTAGTGCCCCTATACACATAATGACACACATACAGTAGTACCCTGTTACACATATGCCGCACATTATTAATGCCCTTATACACATAATGACACACATAGTGCCCCTTACACATATGTTGCACATTATTAGTGCATTTTTACATGACACACATAATGCTCCTTACATATTCCGTACACTACTGCACAACCAACCCACTCACATGCACACAGCACTCACACTGCCACTAAGATTGTGACCTCTGCCTCTGCTTGGATACAGATGTGTCCTCATAAATCTTGCCTCAATGCTAACATCGGGGACACATTTTTTTTAATGAAAATGCATCTTATTTGCATTGCTATGTGGCTAGGATGCAAAAGCAGCTTCTGCTGATTAAAATGATATGCAGCATGCCTATATATTGTGTGAGACTGTGGCTGTATCTGCATACGAAATGCTACACACAGAATATAGGCATGCCACATATCATTTTAATCAGCAGAAGCTGCTGATGCCCCTAGGCATATCAAATGCCCTAGGCAATTGCCTAGTTTGCCTATGCCTATGGCCGCTCTGTGAGCATGGATTGTACATATTAATGTAAGCTTGAAAGTGAGCATTATTTCTGGAATCGTTGTGCACTTTAGGTGACCCCATACGTTCTTTTGACGTCACGCAGTGGAGGATCTACATATTTTCCTTAAATCTTGAAATCCCACGACTCTTTACTGATATAATACTACACATTGGAGCGAACTTTTGTCCCCTTTGTTTTGCATTTTGGAGGAGTTTGCACATCTTTACGGACTAAGAAAATAGGAAAAACCTCATAAAGACTGAACATGATTCGGGTATCATTTGAAATTATATCGTTCTAAATTATAGGATCTGTACCCATTCTCTTTAGCACATGTTGATATCATTGTTTATGATCCCGCACCCTCCTTGTGATGCCACTGGTCCTAGCGCATGCTTCTCTCTCCCCACGAGCATAATGCCTTAGTATGGCCTACAAACCTAGGGTATCCAGATTATAGAGCTACACTAAAAAGGTCTACAGTCACTAACGGTAGTCATGCATTAGGTCGACAGGGTCAAAAGGTCAACAGGGTTGAAAGGTTGACATGTAAAAGGTAGACATTTCAACAGGTCAACAGGGTCAAAAGGTCGACCTGACACTGGTCGACATACATATGGTAGACACAAGTTTTTGTATTTTTTTTATTACATTTGTTTTCAACTTTTACATACTTTAGCATCAACGTGGACTACGATTGGGAATAGTAACCTGTGTTGAGTGCAGCAGTAGCGTAGTGAGACACCTTGCTTGAAGCATTGCGAGCGAAGAGAACCATGCGCGGGTACGCAGTACAGTAATGGGGCCTGTTTGTGGCAGAAAAGTTACAAAACACCCAAAAAACAAGAAAAAAAACCCACAAAGTTGTGTCTACCTTTTTTGTGTCAACCATTTCCAAGTCGACCTTTTGACCCTGTCGACCTTTCCTACTGTTTACCTATTCTATGTCAACATTTTGACCCTGTTGACCTAATGCATGACTACCATTAGTGGTAGATCTATTGACTGTAGACCTTTTTAGTGTAGATCTAATAATCCACACCCCAAACCTAAGGGTAAATTTACTAAGATGAGAGTTCTATTTAAGATGGGATGTTTCCCATAGCAACCAATCAGATTCTACTTCTAATTTATCTAGCACCTTCTAGAAGATAATACCTGCAATCTGACTGGTTGCTATGGGCAACATCCCATCTTAAATAGAACTCCGATCTTAGTAAATTTACCCCCTAGTGCTTGACACCCTGATGGTCTAGGGTGGCAATAGGACGAAAGTGTGCCCCACTGGCGCCTTATCTACTCTGCTAACTTTGGTGGGCACAAAGAGTACGTTCTGCACTGGCCCTTCCCTGTAGTTATCAGGGCTGTTCCTCAGCTGGCTAAGCGCCAGATTCTCTATTGCTTCTCGGTGCTGGTTTGATTTAACCTGACTCTCACTGCACTTCACCTGAACAGGAAGGTGGCTTGTATACTGTAAGTTCTTTTTCAAGAGGCCCCTTGCTGTCAGTGCATCCTAGAGTTTTTTGGCTTCTATATGCCTGCTCATGTGTTCTTGCACCTTTGGCCTTCTTTCTGCCAGTTCACCTCTTCAGGAGCTATTTTATGCTCACCTTCACCATCTTAATGAGTCTACACCACTCACATCGGTGCAAGGGAGCATTGACTTGGCTCACCGTGGCTGCTTCTGATTGACTTACGGTGTGCAGGCCACGATTGGCTTGTGGCCAGTGTCAAATTTGAAGAGCCGCATCGGTTCCTCCGTTGTCACTGGAATCTGGTACCCATCTCTTCACCGTGGTGCTGCTCCTGCCTTGCACTCCCTAGGGCACCGGCCCTGCTCTGCAGTGTCTGAAATACAGGGTTATCATGCTCTACTTGTGTAGCAATCTTAAATACTTGACAAAACACTACTACTAGATTGATCATTATGATAAACACGGTTTCTATATTTTTAATAGTTTTATAACATGTCGAATAGACCATGGCTGCATATTCTTGCAATCATGATCCTGTTGGTGTTAATGATAGGGTACTACACTCGCTTTTACTTCTGTACATGTATTTTCATGCCTGAACTCAAGAGAAGCTTTTATAATGGGATACATTATGATCTATGCACCCTGCATGAAAAGGTTGCGTGTGTCATTGCCAAGCTTACTTGGGTAATTAATAAACTGGGAGTTTTTTTTACTAATATTACACTTCCAAACACAGCTTCAGCTAAAGTAAGTTCAAGCTATGTAACTATATATGTGTACCTACATGAAGTAAACAGCCAGCAGGAGTTTGGGAAGATATTATTATCCTTTATTTATATGGTGCCACATGGGATCCGCAGCGCCCAATGACAGAGTTAACAAATTAGCAAAACATAAAGACGGTGACTTACAGTTCAATACAATATAGGACAAATCAAGTACAGAGTATATAAACATAGCTGCATCAGTAAACAGCACTGAAATAAGTATCAGGGTGGCAGAAAACTGAAGGATTTGGTGCCATCAAAGGGAGTATTAAAAAGATGATAGGTTAAGAAAGAGACGTAAAAGCACGTGAGGGAAGAGGACCCTGCTCGTGAGAGCTTACATTCTAAAGGGGAGGGGCACACAGGCAGGGGTGACACAGATGGGGTAGAAAGTGAGCGTGGGCCACAGAAGGCTTAGGATGACAGACGGTTGGGTTTGGTGAAGAAGTGTGTCTTGAGAGCCCATTTGAAGTTTGACGTTTTGTAGAGAGGTGGAGAGTCTGAGCGGGAGAGGTAGAGAATTCCAGAACAAAGGAGCAGCATGTGCAAAATCTTGGAGGTAGGAGTGGGAGGCGGTAATCAGAAGTCAGGAGAGGTGGCTTGCATTAGCAGAGCGAAGAGGATGGGTCGGAGTGTAAAGGGAGATAAGGTCAGAGATGTAGATGGGAGAGGAGTGGGTGAGGGCTTTGTAAGCTAGTGTGAGAAGCTTGAAATGAATTCTGAAGGGGAGGGGGAGCCAGTGAAAGTCTTGTAGGAGAGGGGAGGTGGATGTAGTGCGTTTGGTGAGGAAGATGATCCGGGCAGCAGCATTGAGGATAGATTGGAGTGGAGAGATGTATGTGTTAGGGATGCCAGTCAGGAGGATTTTACAGTAGTCCAGTCTGGAGATGACCAATGAGTGTATAAGGGTCTTGGTGGCATCCTGGGTGAGAAATGGTCTGATCCTGGAAATATTTTTGAGATGAAAACGACAGGTTTGTGATAGGTGCTGAATGTGTGGTTTAAAGGAGAGGGAGGAGCCAAGGATTACTCCAAGACAGCGCACTTGGGAGCTAGAGGAGATAGTAGTGCCATCGATAGATAATGAAATTGTGGGAGGTGAGCTTCTGCGGGAGGGTGGGAAGATGATCAGCTCAGTCTTAGACATGTTAAGTTTAAAAAAGTGCTGGGACATCCAAGAAGAGATAGCAGAGAGACAGTTGGATACACGAGTGAGGAAGGCAGGAGAGAGGTCAGAGGAGGAAAGGTAGATTTGAGTATCATCAGTATAGAGATGACATTGTAAGTCAAAAGAGCTAATGAGTTCTCCTAAAGAGGATGTATAGAAAGAGAAAAGGAGAGGACCAAGAACAGAGCCTTGGGGGACACCTACAGTTAGTGTAAGTGGGGGGATGTGGAGCCATGAGAGGAGACAGAGAAGGAATGGTCAGAGAGGTAGGAGGACAGCCAAGAGAGGGCAGTATCATGCAGACCAAGAGAGTGAAGGATTTTCAGAAGGAGAGGGTGGTCCACAGTGTCAATAGCAGCAGAGAAGTCAAGGAGAATAAGCAAAGAGTAGTCACCCTTGGATTTAGCAGATAGGAGCTCTTTGCAGACTTTTGTGAGGGCAGTTTCAGTGGATTGGAGAGGATGGAAGCCAGATTGGAATGGGTCTAATCGTGAGTGGGATAATAGAAAGGCTGTCAGGCAGTTATAGACAATATGCTCAAGGAGTTTGGAGGCAAAAGGAAAGAGAGAGATGGGCCGATAGTTGGAGAGAGTGTGTGGATCAAGGGTTGTTTTTTTTAAGAACAGGAGAGACGAGTGCATACTTGAAGGCAGAGGGGACAGTACCTGATGATAGGGAGAGATTGAAGAGGTGAGCAAGATGGGAGCACGCAGAGAGAGAGGTAGCGGAGGAGGCAAGAGGGGATAGGGTCAAGTAGGGAGGTGGAGGGGGGTGAGGAACGAATGAGGGCCATGACTTCCTCACCAGATACATGGGAGAAAGATGTCAGAGTTGGTAAGAGGGAAGGGGAGGGGTGGTAAGAGATAGGAGGTGGCTGGTTGCTAATTTTTTGGTGAGATGTGATGACCTGATGTATGGAGTCTATTTTGGATGTAAAGTAAGTGGTAAAGTCAAGAGCAGAGAGTGAAGGGGGGAGACAAGGTGGGGGTGGGCAGAAGAGGGAGTTGAGAGTGGCAAAGAGGCGCAGGGGGTTGGAAGACTGGGAGGATATGAGGTTCTTGAAGTATGACTGTTTAGCTAGGGAAAGGGTAGCACTGAATGATGGGAGCATAAGTTTGAAATGGAGGAAGTCTGCCTTAGAGCGCGATTTCCTCCACCACTGTCGCACAGTAGTACGTGAGCATTTTTGCAAATATCTGGTGCATTTGGCAGCTACTCTTAGATGGACAGGTTGAAAGAGGCATATAGCATGGACCTCAAATGTAGAGAATTAAGGGATGGTTCTGGGGGGTTGAGTTGGTAGTAGTAGCTAGAGGGTAAAAGGATACCAACACCACTGCCTAGGCGACCCCCAGGTCGGGGTGTATGCGAGAATGTGAGGCCCCCAGCACAGAGAGCAGCAGCAAAAATGGTGTCATAGGGAGTAACCCAGGTTTCTGTAATGGACAGGAGATGGAGGGAGTTGGAGATGAAAAGGTCATGGGTGGGGGACAGTTTGTTACAAACAAACCTGGCGGAATATAGGGCACGGGATAGGGGGTGTGAGTTTAAGGGAGAAATGCAAATGAGATTATCAGGGCTGCTGTAGCGTTGAGGTGTTATTAATTTGGATGGAAGGGATAAAGCGGGCATAGTGTTAGTGCGGGCTTCTGAACTAGGAGGGGAAACTGCAGGAGGAGGGAGGGAGAGAGGGGACGCAGTGTGATGTAGATGGAGATGAGGTAAGGTGACAGAGAATGGAGGGAGGGAACTGGGCTGAGTGGTGGGGTAGTAGGACAATGGTGGGGCAGAAGTGACTGAGAGTGGGGTGACAGGAAGAGAGGAGGGGAAGAGAGGAAGAGGGGTGGATGAGAAACAGAGGAGGAGATGTAGGAGACTAGGTGGGAGGGATAGATGTGGAAGGAAGGTGCATAAGAAAGAATTAGGTAGACAAGGGGTGATGGGGAGGGTTGATGTAAACCTGGACATAGTATGGGTGAGGTAAATGGGTGTTAAAAAAAATAAAAAATACAAATAAAAAATAAAAACAGAAACACAAAAACCTAAAATATAACTATATATTGGAAAAAGTGGAGACTGTTTAATAGAGATATCTTGCTTATAGGAAGTTGGTGTGAACATTAACCTCCTTTAAAGTCAAGAAGAACAGAAAAAAATAATAGTAATATTTAAAGATTCCTCAAAATAACCAATAAGACTACACAGTCACCTTAACGCTGCACCTAAAGTGTTGTACATTTTTGTTCACCTTTGTAAAATGGCTACAGAATCAGGGGGTGGAGGAGTATTGAGCAGTCAGTGATTGTGGTTTTTGATTTGGCACACCTCCTCTGATCGGCAGTCAAAATGTGCCTCTGACAGCACCTTATTTTCAGCTGGTGGAAGGTGCAGTTCTCCGGGGGGTTCACACGCTCAAAGGGGATGCAGTTAAAATGCCGGCTGTCGGGATCCCGGTATTCAGGAGACCAACATGGGAATCTAGACAGTGGGGGAAATATAGACAGATAAAATCCCAACCGCCGCTCGGAATATCCACTCGGTTGGTGGGTCCACGCCATCAACTGAGTGTGAATAGAACCTGTGGCGAATGAAGCGAGCCACCAAGCCCGAAGTGTGGTGAGCACAGTGGGGACTCACTGTCAATATACTGACAGCCGTCATCCCGCCTGCCAGTAAATCACACCGGACTCCTTCAAAGAGGTGATAGTGCCACTTTAGGCTAGTGTGGGCTCAGTGGTGCAAGTAGAAAAAAATTCTTAGTGGTACTGTGTGCGCGTGCCAAAAATTGGTGTGGCCATATGCAACACAGAGGGTGGCCAATGAAAATGGGGGCTTGATACACATATGGGGGCAAGATATACATATGACCCCAATAGTGCAATGCCAGATACAAATATGCCCCCAATAGTGCCAGATACACATATTCCCCCAGTAGTGCAGTGCCAGATACACATATGCCCCCAGTAGAGCTAGATACACATATGCATCCAGTAGTGCAGTGCCAGATACACATATGCCCCCCCAGTAGTGCAGTGCCAGATACACATATGCCTCCAGCAGTGCAGTGCCACATACACATATGCCCCCAATAGTGCCAGAGACACATATGCCCCCCAGTAGTGCAGTGCCATATACACATATGCCCCCCAGTAAAGCAGTGCCAGATACACATATGCCCCCAGTAGTGCAGTGCCACATACACATATGCCCCCAATAGTGCCAGATACACATATGCTCCCCAGTAATGCAGTGCCAGATACACATATGCTCCCCAGTAGTGCAGTGCCAAATACACATATGCCCCCCAATAGTGCCAGATTCACATATGCTCCCCCAGTAGTGCATTGCCAGATACATTGTTGCACCCCAGTAGTGCAGTGCCAGATACCAATATGCCCCCACAGTGTCAGATACACATATGCCCCATAGTGCCAGATATGTTCCTACAGTGCCAGATACAAATATGCCTCCACAGTGCCAGCTACAAATATGACCCACAATGCCAGATATGCCCCCACAGTGCCATATACACAAATGCCCCCAAAGTGCCAGATATGCGCCCACAGTGCCAGATACAGATATGCACCCACAGTGCCAGATACAAATATGCCCCCACATTGCCAATTACACATATGCCTCCACAGTGCCAGATACAAATATGCTCCCACAGTGCGAGATACAGATATTCCCCCCAGTAGTGCAGTGCCAGATACCTATATGCCCCCACAGTGCCAGATAAACATATGCCCCATAGTGCCAGATATGTCCCCACAGTACCAGATACAAATATGCCCCCACAGTGCCAGCTACAAATATGCCCCCACAGTGCCAGGTATAAATATGCCCCCACAGTGCCAGATACAAATATGCCCCCACAGTTCCAGATACACAAATGCCCCCACAGTGCCAGATACAGATATACTCCCACAGTGACAGATACACATATGCACCTCACAGTGGCCCTAATTCCAAGTTGTTCGCTCGTTGCCGATTTTCTCTATATTGTGATTAGTCGCTTACTGCGCATGCGCAATGTTCGCAGAGTGCATGCGCTTAGTTATTTTACTCAACAGTTAGGTATTTTACTCACAGCATAACGAGGATTTTTCATCGTTCTGGTGATCGGAGTGTGATTGACAGGAAGTGGGTGTTTCTGGGCGGAAACTGGCCGTTTTATGGGTGTGTGTGAAAAAACGCTGCCATTTCTGGGAAAAACGTGGGAGTGGCTGGAGAAACGGGGGAGTGCCTGGGCGAACGCTGGGTGTGTTTGTGACGTCAAACCAGGAACGAAACTGACTGAACTGATTGCAGTGGCAGAGTAAGTGTCGAGCTACTCAGAAATTGCTAAGAAATTTCTATTCGCAATTTTGCGAATCTTTCGTTCGCAATTCTGCTAAGCTAAGATACACTCCCAGAGGGCGGCGGCTTAGCATGTGCAATGCTGCTAAAAGCAGCTAGCGAGCGAACAACTCGGAATGAGGGCCTGTGCCAGATATGCCCCACAGTGCCAAATACACAAATGCTCCCACAGTGCCAGATACATATATTTCACCACAGTGCCAGATATACACATATGCCCCCAGTAGTGCCACTGCGGCTCACCGTGCTGACTCCCACCTGGATCTGCTGCCGCTGCCATGTGTGAGGGGAGGAGAGCACAGTGCACACCTCTCCTGCCCCTCTCCTACCCCTCAGTCCAGTCTCTGGTGGTGGCGGCAGCATGTATCTCATATCAGCGGTAGTTCGTGAGCCAATCAAAGCTTACAGTCCAGCAGCCAATCAGGAGCTGCTGCTACCAGTCTGCGAGCTCTGATTGGCTAACGAACTGGTGTCTGATTTGAGATTGTTTTTCTAGACGTTATTAGTGTAAACCACTAGTGGGTTTATCACTAAAAGAAAGGCTTAGTGTGTGGCGCACTCTTTTGAAATGTTAATACAATATTAAAACATAACTTTTATTCAATCTTTTTAAAATAAATCTCTATAACCAGGCAGAGCAAATCATCTGATAGCCTGAGAGTGCAGAATAATGAAGTTATTGCCCTGAAATCAAAATACCATGATGATATATGATTCCACAATATGGTTAGGGCAAGAGAAATATAAAAATACAAATATAGATACGTGGAACAGCTATGGGCGCAGCTTGCGCACCCACATATGCCAACCTATATTTGGGTTGGTGGGAAAAGGAAGTGGTGTTCAGTGAGATTAATTAACCTTTTACCAACAGAATAATAACTTGGATGCGTTACATTGATGACATTTTTGTCATTTGGGAGAGAGATGATGAACCACTGAGAGAGTTTATTCAACGATTGAATATTAATGATTTGAACCTCAAACTCACATATGAGATCAGTCGTGAATCTATTCCATTTCTTGACCTTAGGATTTATAGGGACAAGAATGATATGCTTGCTACGGAACTCTATAGAAAGAAGATGGCTACGAACAGCCTATTACTCAGCACCAGCTCACATCTACCTGCTACTGTCCAGAATATCCCTAGGGGTGAATTTCTCAGACTCAGACGGAACTGCTCAGATGATGAGACATATAAGATTAAGAGCAAAGAACTGACAGCAAGACTGAAAGAGAGAGGATACAGTATGAGGTGTATAAAAAAAGCCAGTAGGGCCCTTCTCCACACTAACAGGCAATCAATTATCTTTCAAGAGAGTAAAAGATCTAAACAATTGAAAGAGAAGACAACTAAACCCGAGATACGGTTTGTGGGTGATTTTTGCCAAGAGTGGAAAGAAATTAGAGGAGTAATCAATAAACACTGGCCTCTCCTGTTGAATGACCCTGATCTGGCCAGTAACCTTGGTCCGGCAGTGGCAATGATCTGGAAGAAATCACCCAATATTGGGGACAAACTGGTCAGAAGCCATTTCTGCCGCTTTCAAAAACGAGAGGATAAGATCAAAGGCACATATCCATGTGGATCATGTGTAGCCTGTGAACATGTTGAGACAAAACCTGACATCAGAGACAGGGATGGTAACAAGCTGAGAATGAAAGAGTTCTCGAACTGTCTAACAACCAATGTTATTTACTGTATCCAATGCCCATGCAAAATGCTATATGTAGGAATGACCACTAGAATGGTCAAAACTCACATAATGGAACATATGGGCAACATTAGAAATGTTGAAATGGATTCAGCAAGATTCAGGAAAATTACATCAGTAGCCAGGCATTTTCATCGCAAACATTCCAAATCCCCACATGGATTAATGTTCTTTTGCCTTGAAAGATTACGGATGGGTATTAGAGGAGGCGACTCCTCGAGGGAACTACAAAAACTGGAAAGCAAGTGGATATTCAAACTGGACACGTTGACACCCAAAGGCTTGAATGAAAATATTAACTATGGAGCTTTCCTTCCCATATAATAATATTCCTGTCCCTTGAAACCATGTGGTCCCATGCTTTCTCGAGTTCTTTCTCCTGTCATACATTCCTCTCTACATTAGCCCTCTTCCTTCCTTCACGTATCTCTCTCTCCTATGCTTTCCTTACCCTATAATCTCTTCCTTTCTCAAATCTATATAAAAGGAGTGACCTGCAAATTTACAATTTATTATTTTCAATTAATTGTATCTATTATTATTATTATTATTATTATTATTATTATTATTATTATTATTTAGAAATCCCTTTAATTAATGTCACGATATTGTCACTGGTTAATTCTATCCATCTCTAGTTTTTCCCATACCTATATTATCTCAATATGTTCACTTATATTATCTGTACACTATATAGAATTTGTGTCAGATACATATTAGTAGACTACCTAGTTTATATTGATTATTATTTTAATACATTTGACCATATCTAGCTTTTTCCAATTTTTTGGTACGACTATGGATTATAATAATAATAATAATAATAATAATAATTGTATTTATATAGCGCTCTTTCTCCAATAGGACCCAAGGCGCTTTACAGATACATAGCATAATATAGTACAGAAAATAATGAAGTACATTTTCATAAAATACAGAAGCATGAAGATACTAAAAGGGACATTATGGAAATGCTTGAGTAAACAGAAAAGTCTTGAGTCTACTTTTGAAGGATTCTATAGTTGGGGCCTCTCGCACTGTGCGGGAAAGTGAGTTCCATAGAGTCGGAGCCGCATGACTAAAAGCTCGACCCCCAGATGAATTACGGTAGATTCTAGGTACTGCTAAAAGTCCTTCATCTGCAGAGCGCAGTAATCGAGTGGGGCAGTATGGGGTCAGAAGCTGTTTCAGGTACCTTGGGCCTTGGTCATGTAATGCTTTGAAACTCAGTAAGCCAATCTTGAAGATGATTCGCCATCGTACAGGCAGCCAGTGAAGGGAGTAGAGGATGGGTGTTATGTGGCTAGAACGTGGCTGGTTGGTTAATAGCCTGGCAGCTGTGTTTTGCACCAGCTGTAAGCGCTGCAATTCTTTTGCTGGTAGACCAAGGTAGAGGGCATTACAGTAGTCTAATCGAGATAATACAAATGCATGGATGACTTTTGGCAGATCATCTGAGGGAATTAAGTGCTTGATTCTGGCTATGTTCCTCAGGTGAAAGAATGAGGATTTTATTGTGGCTGATATCTGATGTTTAAGTGTCAAGTGTGTATGTGTTTACTCTGCTATACAATGTGTGATATAGCCCCTCAGTACAGCCCTTAGGTATAGTCCATTGATAACACTGTGCTCTCGCTCTTTTAATATCTAATAATGTAGCTTAAATCCCAACACTATTTAGTAAATACAATATATATCACAATATTTTCACAATTGTCATTTTCAATCACATATTCCCTACCTTTCATTATACACTTGTTTTAATAACTTCTAATCTACACTAACGTTGCACTATATATTATTATAATTTTTTATCTATATGTCATTTAGCTTCATATTACATCACTAGTCATAATTGTCAACTATATAAATTTAATCATATGTCTTTGATCACATTTAGTAATAATTTTTTCACCTTTTGCTTTATTAACACGTAACTAATCAATACTCTCAATATCTGGGCACATATGCAGTATTGTTCTCATATATTACACTATCACATAATATATCAATTTCTATGTCTCTCATGTTACCACTAGCTTCCCTTTTTATATATATGACATATGCCAAACTATAGTATATATATATAAGTTATAGCAGCCTACCATTACTATATCGTGATATTTTAGATTAAGGCTCTCTCTATATGGAACATATCTGTTGGAGCACAATTTATGTTTTTTTAGTTTTAGTTTCAGGATCACCATCGTTTACACATAATATGAATCCAGGACATGGATGTACCTGAGTAATTATTAATGCTATCTAGTGTCATGATTTTGAGGCACCGATTCATACTGCATCTACTATAACCTCCTTTCTATATATTTTAACTTATATTAAATAAGTTTATAAACTTTTTGGGCATATATATCAGTTATTTGATTTTTTTTTTAAATTCTTAAAAAAAAAAAGTTTCTTTTTACCTCTTTTTGTTATCTCTTTATGTTTCTGTACCAATTATCAGACACATATAATGAGATTAATAGAGATCAGGTTGTAGCCCATTCTTTCAGCTTAATTGTTCTATTTAGATCCATCTCTTAGGCTTAACCGTCAAAGATAATAATTAGGAGTTTATCTGATATATAAGAATTACTTCTCACTCCTAGAATGTTAGCAGGAACTAATTACACCCATGATGATGGTATTAAATGTGCCTTCCGATTTATTGCTGCTATTATTATAACTTTAATTGTTTAAATTGTATGAATCAAATGGCCGTTTAATCAGTGTGCTTTAAATACGGCCTTCACCCTCATATCGTCACTGATGTGAACAAGCTATTTGTGAAACGTACGTCATCAGCGGGACGCGGCCGTGTACTGCTCACGGAGGTGCGGGAATTATACCCGACCCGGCGTCCGTCTCCCGTAACGGCTCCCTGCAAGGACGGAGACCTGTCGGCTCCCTGCAAGGACGGAGACCTGTGTCCGCTCTGGGCGCAGGGCGCACTTAGTATATAGGGGTGTAGGAATTAATCCTGACCCGGCGCACTGTCACGGTAGCGGCTCTCTACAATTGACGGGGAATTACACCCGACCCAGTGTGCTATTACTGCAGTGGCTCTCCTTAAACTGACGGAGAGTTATATCCGACCTGGCACTCCATCATTGCAGCGGTTTCATATAACTAACGGAGACCTCACCTTGCTCTCTCACAGACACACCAGGCGGGACACCAGTAAGGTACTCAGAGCAGCCCTCTCATCCATTATTTTTTTGTCTGCGGCCCCCCCTGCAATGCCCATATGCAACAGGGGAGGGGGGACATAGAACGTGGACAGCAGAAGCAGCTCGCACTACTCTGACCTTTCAGTCCTTGGTGGACGGCTCTTCCCCGCTCTCATTGTACCCATCACTAAACACTGTGGCATATGGGGCAACAGTAGAAAGGGAATCCGTTTCCACACACCAGGGACTCTTCTTACACTCTATCTCCTATCTGGTGCATTTCCAAAATGTTATAATAATAATTTATTATTATTATTTTTTTTGTGTCAGATGAAATTTATAACAGTCAGCTGTAATAGTTATATGAATTAGCTATAAGAAAATCACATTTGCATAGCTACTGATTAATGTCACATATCACCACAGAAATGAATCCAGTCCATAGAGTGGCTATAAATGTGGGGATTTGACACTCTGACAGGGGTCTAACTACATCTTTTTGGAAATTTGATTGGCTATCCCATCCTTGGGTGTGTCTGTGTTGAATAGTCCTGGTTTTTAGGACAACAAAAGAGGTCTATGTATGTCACCATCTATGGTTATCTTATGCACTGGGGTTATTTTACCTATGTTTATACATGATGTATCTTTATGAGACAAGGTTCTAACTCAAAGGTAGTAGAAATTTAATCATTACAGAGTGGAGTATCAGTTATTTTTCGGTTACTAATTAAGTATATATTGATTCCTCCTTTTTAGAGGAGTGAGATCAGTCAACTATGTCCACCTATACCCAATAAATTAATTCCATTTGTGATTTCTCTGATGTCCTAGTGGATGCTGGGAACTCCGAAAGGACCAGGTGGAATAGCGGCTCCGCAGGAGACTGGGCACAACTAAAGAAAGCTTTTAGGTCACCTGGTGTGCACTGGCTCCTCCCACTATGACCCTCCTCCAAGCCTCAGTTAGATTTTGTGCCCGGCCGAGGTTGGATGTGTGAGAGGTGCGGGGGCCTGCGGGTGCGTGTGGTGGTGCCTGCTGCCGTGCAGGTGTAGACTCGGTACTCACCAGGCGCCGCTCTCTCTCACCTTCAGGTACCGGAACCTTCAACGGACCTGGAATTCTTCAGTCGGATCCGGACACGGCGATTCCCTCTCGGAGCTGACCGACGACCTAGCTGAGGAGAGAAGGGTTTACATTAAAGGGGGTATCGACCCTTCTTCCGCTGGAACAGGGGATACCCCAGGGGTGGCCGCGACCTTCACCGGCTGGGTGAATGGTCATCACCGGCACAAAGCCTCAGCTACCCAGATTTCACACACTCGCGCTTTCGCACGTAGTGTGATGAAAAGGGATTCTCACGTCCGTGAGCAATCCCGATTCCGGCGCTCGGGGACAAACAAGGGACAAACGCACACGAATGCTACTCACCGTCACAAGTCTTGCACTCCGATCTTCTCCACTTACAGGTCCCTGTAAGGAGGCAAAGAGAAACAGCCGTGCAGGGCCTAACTCTACCCTAGTGTCACACCCTATACTAAATACAATGGCAGAGCCCTCAAACTAGCTCTGTGGGTGTGGTGCAACAAAACTATACAAACACAGACACTTTGCCCTGCACGGTAACAACATACATCACAATATCGGAATGCAATATCACACGGTGTTGTCCCTTTTCTACCCGGCTCAGAACACCCAGTAGTGGGGACCGCACAGCTCACCCACCTACCGTACTCTCAGGGTGGCCTGGGCCTAGCGCCACCTGTACTCACCTCGGGGAAAACACTGCTTCGCTGGGCCTAGCGCCCCCTAACTGCGCACAGGCCGGAGGCCTGACTTCGCCCACGGGCCTAGCGCCCGCCTAACTTGCTGCCCGTTGGGTGACCTGGGCCTTGTGCCCAGGGTCACCTTATCTGTACCTACTGGCCAAAATACGCTAGGGCCTAATGCCCTCTATCGTCCCACAGGCCTAGTGCCTGATATGTGCCCCGGGCCTAGTGCCCGCCTAACTGCCCACAGGCCTGTGGCCTGACTATCCTTATGGGCCTAGTGCCCAACCTGTGCCCCCAGGCCTAGTGCCTGCCTATCTTGGACACGGGCCTGGAGGGCCCGACTACATGCCCCACGGGCCAGGAGGCCCGACTCAATGCCCACGGGCCAGGAGGCCCGACTCAATGCCCACAGGCCGGGAGGGCCTGACTGTGCCCACGGGCCTATTGCCCGAACACCCGGTGGTCTAGCGGAGGAGAGGGGGGGGGGCACCTCAGAAGGGCCTACCTGCGGTGGAGAAGGCTGCAGTGGGGAACTGCACAGCTCAATTGCTTCCCACCACTGCAGCGCTTCTCGGCCTGGAGGAACTCTTCTGCCGCTGGCCCGTCCTGGCCAGCGGCGCCGCCGTCTCCTCGCCGCGTCCAGCCGCCGCTGGACATCTTCCCGGAGCCCGACGTCTTCCGGCCTCTACAGCGGCCACCGGAGCTCTTCTTTCCACGGCCGTCGTCTTCTCCTCTGCGCCGGATGCTCTTCTGCGCTCCGGCGCGCCGACGACCTCCTCCGCTGCTCCCGCACGTGGAGGTCGTCAGACGCCGGGGGCGGGGCCTATGACGCGGCGAGCGCCGATTGGCTCGCCGCGCCTGTTCCTGATTGGCCGGCGCCCCGCGAGCCGTGATTGGCTCGCGGACGGCGCCGGATTCAAAAAGCCGCGGGCGGCGCTTCTCATTGGCGGCCCCAGCGGCGCCAAGTTTAAAGCGCCGCCGCGCCTCTCTCCGCCGCCGACAGCCTGGTGCAGGGAAACATCCGATCCCTGCACCAGGCACTCGCCGCCGCACACTCCGCGCTGGGGACAGACAAGCTGCCCCAGCGCTGCCCCCAGCTAGGGACAGCCACATGGATGTGCCCACAGGGCACATCCTTACAGATGCACACTAGGGGCTCTCCTGAGCTTCTAGAAAGAAAGTATATAATTAGGTTTTTTATTTTACAGTGAGACCTGCTGGCAACAGGCTCACTGCAGCGAGGGACTAAGGGGAGAAGAAGCGAACCTACCTGCTTGCAGCTAGCTTGGGCTTCTTAGGCTACTGGACACCATTAGCTCCAGAGGGATCGACCGCATGGAACTGGCCTTGGTGTTCGGTCCCCTTACAGAGCCAGAAGCAAGAAGAGGTCCGGAAAATCGGTGGCAGAAGACATCAGTCTTCACCAAGGTAGCGCACAGCACTGCAGCTGTGCGCCATTGCTCCTCATACACACTTCACACTCGGTCACTGAGGGTGCAGGGCGCTAGGGGGGGGGCGCCCTGAGCAGCAATAAAAACACCTTGGCTGGCAAAAATACCACAATATATAGCCCCAGAGGCTATATATGTGATAATTACCCCTGCCAGAATCTATAAAAAAGCGGGAGAAAAGTCCGCGAAAAAGGGGCGGAGCTATCTCCTTCAGCACACTGGCGCCATTTCTCCTTCACAGATCCGCTGGAAGGAAGCTCCCTGGCTCTCCCCTGCAGTCTACACTATAGAAAAGGGTAAAAAGAGAGGGGGGGGCACTAAATTTGGGCGCAGTATATATAACAGCAGCTATAGGGGACATAACTCAGTTAGTCCCTGCATTATATAGCGCTCTGGTGTGTGCTGGCATACTCTCACTCTGTCTCCCCAAAGGGCTTTTGTGGGTCCTGTCCTCTGTTAGAGCATTCCCTGTGTGTGTGCGGTGTGTCGGTACAGCTGTGTCGACATGTTTGATGAGGATAATGATGTGGAGGCGGAGCAGATGCCTATAGAAGGGATGTCACCCCCTGCGGGGCAGACACCTGAGTGGATGGACTTATGGAAGGTATTGCGTGCACGTGTCGACTCCTTACACAAAAAATTTGACGACATGCCAAATGCGGGACAGCCGGCTTCTCAGCTCGTGCCTGACCAGGCGTCTCAAAGGCCATCGGGGGCTCTAAAACGCCCGCTACCTCAGATGGCAGACGCGGATGTCGACACGGATACTGACACCAGTGTCGACGACGATGAGTCTAGTCTAATGTCCACTAAGGCCATTCGTTGCATGATTGAAGCAATGAAAGAGGTGTTACAAATTTCTGATATAAACCCAGGTACCACTAAACAGGGTATTATGTTTGGGGAGAAAAAACTACCCGTAGTTTTTCCCCCATCAGAAGAATTAAATGAAGTGTGTGAAGAAGCGTGGGCTTTCCCTGATAAAAGACTGGTAATCTCTAAGAAGTTACTAATGGCGTTCCCTTTCCCGCCAGAGGATAGGTCACGTTGGGAGACACCCCCTAGGGTGGATAAAGCGCTCACACGTTTGTCTAAAAAGGTGGCACTACCGTCTCCGGATACGGCCGCCCTCAAGGAACCTGCTGATAGAAAGCAGGAGGCGATCCTGAAGTCTGTATATACACACTCAGGCATTATACTTAGACCAGCTATTGCGTCAGCATGGATGTGCAGTGCTGCTGCTGCGTGGTCAGATTCCCTGTCAGAAAATATTGACACCCTAGACAGGGACACTATTCTGCTAACCATAGAGCATATAAAAGACTCAGTCTTATACATGAGAGATGCACAGAGGGAGATCTGCCGGCTGGCATCTAAAATAAGTGCATTGTCCATTTCTGCTAGGAGAGGCTTATGGACTCGCCAGTGGACAGGGGATGCAGATTCAAAAAGGCACATGGAAGTTTTGCCTTATAAGGGTGAGGAGTTATTTGGGGATGGTCTCTCGGACCTAGTTTCCACAGCAACTGCTGGGAAGTCAGCATTTTTACCCCATGTTCCCTCACAGCCTAAAAAGGCGCCGTTTTATCAGGTACAGTCCTTTCGGACTCAGAAAAACAGGCGTCGAAAAGGCGGGTCCTTTCTGTCCAGAGGCAGAGGTAGGGGAAAAAGGCTGCAACAAACAGCAGGTTCCCAGGAGCAAAAGTCCTCCCCCGCTTCTTCCAAGTCCGCCGCATGACGGTGGGGCTCCACAGGCGGAGCCAGGTACGGTGGGGGGCCGCCTCAAAAATTTCAGCGATCAGTGGGCTCGCTCACAGGTGGATCCCTGGATCCTGCAAATAGTATCTCAAGGGTACAAACTGGAATTCGAGGCGTCTCCACCCCACCGGTGCCTAAAATCTGCCTTGCCGATTACTCCTTCAAACAGGGAGGCTGTGCTAGCGGCAATTCACAAGCTGTATTCCCAGCAGGTGATAATCAAGGTGCCCCTACTTCAACAAGGATGGGGTTACTATTCCACACTGTTTGTGGTACCGAAACCGGACGGTTCGGTGAGACCCATTTTAAATTTGAAATCCTTGAACACATACATAAAAAAATTCAAGTTCAAGATGGAATCGCTCAGGGCGGTTATTGCAAGCCTGGACGAGGGGGATTACATGGTATCCCTGGACATCAAGGATGCTTACCTGCATGTCCCCATTTACTATCCTCACCAGGAGTACCTCAGATTTGTGGTACAGGATTGCCATTACCAATTCCAGACGCTGCCGTTCGGACTCTCCACGGCACCGAGGGTGTTTACCAAGGTAATGGCGGAAATGATGATACTCCTTCGAAGAAAGGGAGTTTTAATTATCCCGTACTTGGACGATCTCCTAATGAAGGCGAGGTCCAAGGAGCAGTTGTTGGTGGGAGTAGCACTATCTCAGGAGGTGCTACACCAGCACGGTTGGATTCTGAATATTCCAAAATCACAGCTGGTTCCGACGACACGTCTACTGTTCCTGGGTATGATTCTGGATACAGTCCAGAAAAAAGTGTTTCTCCCGGAGGAGAAAGCCAAGGAGCTGTCATCTCTAGTCAGAGACCTCCTGAAACCAAAACAGGTCCGGATCGCATCTTCAGATGCATCGCCTAATAACCCTGTCTCCAAGAACCAGGGTGTCTCTGCTGTGGTGGCTGCAGAGTGCTCATCTTCTAGAGGGCCGCAGATTCGGCATACAGGACTGGGTCCTGGTGACCACGGATGCCAGCCTTCGAGGCTGGGGGGCAGTCACACAGGGAAGAAACTTCCAAGGACTATGGTCGAGTCAGGAGACTTCCCTACACATAAATATTCTGGATCTAAGGGCCATTTACAATGCCCTAAGTCAGGCAAAATCCCTGCTTCTACACCAGCCGGTACTGATCCAGTCAGACAACATCACGGCAGTCGCCCATGTAAATCGACAGGGCGGCACAAGAAGCAGGATGGCAATGGCAGAAGCCACAAGGATTCTCCGATGGACGGAAAATCACGTACTGGCACTGTCAGCAGTGTTCATTCCGGGAGTGGACAACTGGGAAGCAGACTTTCTCAGCAGGCACGACCTCCACCCGGGAGAGTGGGGACTTCATCCAGAAGTCTTCACGCTGATTGTAAATCGATGGGAACGGCCACAGGTGGACATGATGGCGTCCCGCCTAAACAAAAAACTAGAGAGATATTGCGCCAGGTCAAGGGACCCTCAGGCGATAGCTGTGGACGCTCTAGTGACACCGTGGGTGTACCAGTCAGTTTATGTGTTCCCTCCTCTGCCTCTCATACCAAGGGTACTGAGAATAATAAGAAAACGAGGAGTAAGGACAATACTCGTGGTTCCGGATTGGCCAAGAAGAGCGTGGTACCCGGAACTTCAAGAGATGATCTCAGAGGACCCATGGCCTCTGCCGCTCAGACAGGACCTGCTGCAGCAGGGGGCCTGTCTGTTCCAAGACTTACCGCGGCTGCGTTTGACGGCATGGCGGTTGAACGCCGGATCCTGAAGGAAAAGGGCATTCCGGAGGAAGTCATTCCTACGCTGATTAAAGCCAGGAAAGATGTAACTGCAAAGCATTATCACCGCATATGGCGGAAATATGTTGCTTGGTGTGAGGCCAAAAAGGCCCCAACAGAGGAATTTCAACTAGGTCGATTTCTGCATTTCCTACAAGCAGGAGTGACTATGGGCCTGAAATTAGGCTCCATTAAGGTACAGATCTCGGCTCTGTCGATTTTCTTCCAGAAAGAACTAGCTTCACTACCTGAAGTTCAGACGTTTGTGAAAGGAGTGCTGCATATTCAGCCCCCGTTTGTGCCTCCAGTGGCACCTTGGGATCTCAACGTGGTGTTGAGTTTCTTAAAATCACATTGGTTTGAGCCACTTGAAACCGTGGATCTAAAATATCTCACGTGGAAAGTGGTCATGTTATTGGCCTTGGCTTCAGCCAGGCGTGTGTCAGAATTGGCAGCTTTGTCATGTAAAAGCCCTTATCTGATTTTCCATATGGATAGGGCGGAATTGAGGACTCGTCCCCAGTTCCTCCCTAAGGTGGTATCAGCTTTTCACTTGAACCAACCTATTGTGGTGCCTGCGGCTACTAGGGACTTGGAGGACTCCAAGTTACTGGACGTAGTCAGGGCCTTGAAAATGTATGTTTCCAGGACGGCTAGAGTCAGGAAAACTGACTCGCTATTTATCCTGTATGCACCCAACAAACTGGGTGCTCCTGCTTCTAAGCAGACTATTGCTCGCTGGATTTGTAGCACAATTCAGCTGGCGCATTCTGCAGCTGGACTGCCGCATCTTAAATCAGTAAAAGCCCATTCCACAAGGAAGGTGGGCTCATCTTGGGCGGCTGCCCGAGGGGTCTCGGCTTTACAACTTTGCCGAGCTGCTACTTGGTCAGGGGCAAACACGTTTGCAAAATTCTACAAATTTGATACCCTGGCTGAGGAGGACCTTGAGTTCTCTCATTCGGTGCTGCAGAGTCATCCGCACTCTCCCGCCCATTTGGGAGCTTTGGTATAATCCCCATGGTCCTTTCGGAGTTCCCAGCATCCACTAGGACGTCAGAGAAAATAAGATTTTACTCACCGGTAAATCTATTTCTCGTAGTCCGTAGTGGATGCTGGGCGCCCATCCCAAGTGCGGATTGTCTGCAATACTTGTACATAGTTATTGTTAACTAATGGGTTATTGTTGAGCCATCTGTTGAGAGGCTCAGTTGTTTTCATACTGTTAAACTGGGTATAGTATCACGAGTTATACGGTGTGATTGGTGTGGCTGGTAAGAGTCTTACCCGAGATTCAAAATCCTTCCTTATTATGTCAGCTCGTCCGGGCACAGTGTCCTAACTGAGGCTTGGAGGAGGGTCATAGTGGGAGGAGCCAGTGCACACCAGGTGACCTAAAAGCTTTCTTTAGTTGTGCCCAGTCTCCTGCGGAGCCACTATTCCCCATGGTCCTTTCGGAGTTCCCAGCATCCACTACGGACTACGAGAAATAGATTTACCGGTGAGTAAAATCTTATTTTTGTATACATGGTTCACAGTAGTAATAACCATTTGAAATATTTATTATTTTGTCTGCAATTTTCCCTCACTTACAGTTCTTATGAATGTAATCACAAGAGACAGTGTATCTATTATCTGATCTCTTGTATGAATTGTTGTGTCAGCCATATATTTGTTGCGAGCTGGTGGACATAACTTTGTATCAATTTACATCTGCACTGTTACTGCAGTCTTGAACAGTAGACTGGTGTCTTAAATGGCTTTATGTTACAATACTTTCACACTATCCTTTTAGGTACAAGCCTCGTTTGAAAGCAATTAGTGTCCTAAGAATCATAGAGACTACTAACGTACTGAGTCTCCTTAATTAAAATTCCTTGAATTAATAGCCTATCAGCAATATTAGTTTTGGAGTAATAATTCACTTAGCTTAAATATTTTTTTGCTTTTTCTATTTATTTCTATTTGTATTTTTATATTTCTCTTGCCCTAACCATATTGTGGAATCATATATCATCATGGTATTTTGATTTCAGGGCAATAACTTCATTATTCTGCACTCTCAGGCTATCAGATGATTTGCTCTGCCTGGTTATAGAGATTTATTTTAAAAAGATTGAATAAAAGTTATGTTTTAATATTGTATTAACATTTCAAAAGAGTGCGCCACACACTAAGCCTTTCTTTTAGTGATAAACCCACTAGTGGTTTACACTAATAATGTCTAGAAAAACATTGTAAATCAGCTTATTGGCGCACCTCCAACCTAGTCCCAATTTGACCAGGGCCCTTTTTTAGCCCTCACTACAGTTCCTCTATTGGCTGGTTACATATAATTGTTTCTATGAATTTTTGGCTACCTGTGCATTGTCCCTCAGACTTTTTGTCTTTCCTTCAAAATGTCTGATTTGAGATACATGCCACCGCCGGAGACCAGACTGAGCACTGAGGGGCAGGAGAGGCGCGCGCTGTGCTCTCCTCCCCTTAGCCACACAGCGGCTGCAAACAAGGTGGTCGGGTTGGCGGTACTGCGTACCGGCTGTCATTATCTTACTGGTACACAGTACCGGGCCGTACCGCCATACTTGCAGCACTGTGTGCACATTCTGAAAACATCTTATATTTATCTAAAGTATCAGAGGGGAAAAAAAGTTGTTTTTTCTTTTTTTTAATTGAACCTGTTGTGAAGTGCTCAAAAGCATACAGTAAATGACATATGGAGTACCAGTGTCAGACTGGGGCATGAAAGGCCAACCGGGGAAATGCCATGTTAGCATACTTCCCAACATTTTAAAGCTGTAGAGCGGGACTTTCATGAGCACGGCCGCCCGGGAAAGGGTGTGGTCTATGGGAAAGGGGCGTGGTGTCATGGCAGTGCTGCGATCGCGAGCCATGACTCTGTGTTCCGTCACTGAGGGGGTATGCCCAGCGCTCTGTCTGCATTGAATAGACGCTGTGCACATGGACATACTGTATGTCTTCTCTGCAGCTAGTAAAGTCTTGGGGCAAACTCTATCGTCTCTAAGAATATGATCTGTGTTTGGCACTGCAGCTGTGGGATGTGGCCTACCTGGAGAGTGATAAAGTTCTGGTGTCTACAGTATGGTTCCAATTTCATGCGCGGTTGCAGTATGGCCTCAGAAAGTTTTGTTCCAAAATTTGTCCAGGTTTTTTTTTTTAACACCGCAGATTGCAGTTTCAATATTGGCCCAGATTTATCAAGCCTTAGAGCAGTGATTTTCAACCTTTTTAAACTCGTGGCACACTAAACAAGATTTTCAAATTTCCAAGGCACACCATTGGTTGTTTTAGCCCCATAGTAATAAAACACATTAGCCCCGCAGTAAAAAAACAAATGCTTTGACCCCTGCAGTAATAAAACACATTAACTCCCACTGTAATAAAACAGATTTATATTAATGCCACACAACTGCCCCCATAGTAATTCCACTCATTAACCCCCCCAGTAATGCCACACACCTGCCCCCCCATAGTAATGCGACACACATGCCCTCATTGTAATTCCACACACCTGCATACCCACATAGTAAAGCCACACACCTGCTCCCCTATAGTAATGCCACACACCTGCCCCACTACAGTAATTCCACACACCTGCTCCCCCTATAGTAATTCCACACACCTGCCCCCCTACAGTAATTCCACACACCTGCCCCCCTATAGTAATGCCACACACATGCCCCCCTACAGTAATTCCCCACACCTGCTCCCCCTATAGTAATTCCACACACCTGCCCCCCTACAGTAATTCCACACACCTGCCCCCCTATAGTAATGCCACACACCTGCCCCCTATAGTAATTCCACACACCTGCCCCCCTATAGTAATTTCACACACATGCCCCCCACAGTAATTCCACACACCTGCCCCCCCATAATAATTCCACACACCTGCCCCCCTATAGTAATTCCATGCACATGCCCCCTACAGTAATTCCACACACCTGCCCCCCCATAGTAATTCCACACACCTACTCCCCTACAGTAATTCCACACACCTGCCCCCCTATAGTAATTCCACACACCTGCCCCCTACAGTAATTCCACACACCTGCCCCCTATAGTAATTCCACACACCTGCCCCTATAGTAATTCCACACACCTGCCCCCCCATAGTAATTCCACAAACCTGCCCCCTATAGTAATTCCACACACCTGCCCCCTATAGTAATGCCACACACCTGCCCCCCGTAATGCCACACACCTGCCCCCCTGTAGTAATTCCACACACCTGCCCCCCTATAGTAATTCCACACACCTGCCCCCCTATAGTAATTCCACACACATGCCCCCTTACAGTAATTCCACACACCTGCCCCCCCCCCATAGTAATTCCACACACCTGCCCCCCTACAGTAATTCCACACACCTGCCCCCCTTTAGTAATTCCACACACCTGCCCCCCTATAGTAATTCCACACACCTGCCCCCTACAGTAATTCCACACACCTGCCCCCTATAGTAATTCCACACACCTGCCCCTATAGTAATTCCACACACCTGCCCCCCCTATAGTAATTCCACACACCTGCCCCCTATAGTAATTCCACACACCTGCCCCCTATAGTAATGCCACACACCTGCCCCCCGTAATGCCACACACCTGCCCCCCTGTAGTAATTCCACACACCTGCCCCCCTATAGTAATTCCACACACCTGCCCCCCTATAGTAATTCCACACACCTGCCCCCCCTATAGTAATTCCACACACCTGCCCCCTACAGTAATTCCACACACCTGCCCCCCTATAGTAATTTCACACACCTGCCCCCTACAGTAATTCCACACACCTGCCCCCCCTATAGTAATTCCACACACCTGCCCCTATAGTAATTCCACACACCTGCCCCCCCTATAGTAATTCCACACACCTGCCCCCTATAGTAATTCCACACACCTGCCCCCTATAGTAATGCCACACACCTGCCCCCCGTAATGCCACACACCTGCCCCCCTGTAGTAATTCCACACACCTGCCCCCCTATAGTAATTCCACACACCTGCCCCCCTATAGTAATTCCACACACCTGCCCCCCCTATAGTAATTCCACACACCTGCCCCCTACAGTAATTCCACACACCTGCCCCCCTATAGTAATTTCACACACCTGCCCCCTACAGTAATTCCACACACCTGCCCCCCCTATAGTAATTCCACACACCTGCCCCTATAGTAATTCCACACACCTGCCCCCTACAGTAATTCCACACACCTGCCCCCCTATAGTAATTCCACACACCTGCCCCCTACAGTAATTCCACACACCTGCCCCCCCCCCCTATAGTAATTCCACATACCTGCCCCTATAGTAATTCCACACACATGCCCCCCTACAATATTTCCACACACCTGCCCCCACCATAGTAATTCCTCATCTTTCCCTCTCAGTGGGGAGAAGTGAGGACCACTGGGACAAGGCAGCATGGAGGAGGAGCAGCAGCGAGTGACTGTGCACTGCAGATGGGGGAACGCGACGTGTTGCGGAAGTGTGGCGCTGCCCAGCGAGAAGGCATATCTTGCTGGTGGCTGCGGCGTGTCTGTGTGGCGGGCGGCGGCGGGTCTGTGTGGCAGGCAGTGGCAGGCAACTCTGGCGGGCAGCGGTGGCGGCACACCTGTTGAAAAAGGCTGCCTTAGAGAGTGATATATTGCACGGTGATAAAGTACCAACCGATTAGCTCCTGTCATTTTTCAAACACAGCCTGTAACTTGACAGTTAGGAGCTGATTGGCTAGGACTTTATCATTGTGAAATGTATCACTCTCCAAAGATTGATAAATCTGGGCTAGTATTTCTTAATAATGAATGCAAATGTCGCTATTTACATTTATTCTGGGATTTGTCATGTACTGTAATGTACCTTCTCGTGAGCAAAACGTGTCTGAAAAGTTATCTTTACATTTATTCTACCTTGAGGCACAATTCAATTCTTGCTGATGTGCTGCTGAGCACATGACCGATAATTACTTTATGACAACGTTGCACATTTTCCTGCGTACCTCCAAGAGGTACCAATATTCCCACCTTTTATCCAGCTCTTTGCAGCTGCTGCTGAATTGTCACAACTCAATTGTTGCTTTTGATTATAAGCTCAATTTGGCAGGACTACCTCTACTCAGTGTCGGACTGGGGCATGAAGGGCCCACCGGGGGAATGCAGTGATAGGGGCCCATACTTAAGGGTGTGGCCAGCCTTCAAAGTGGGTGTGGTCAGCCTCTACAGAGGCTTGAAATGCACAATAGTCTTGTGCAGTGTAATGCAACATATCTACCATGTATAATACAAGTATACATTCTGGAACCTGATCCCTAGAGGAAGGAGTGGGCCCTCAGGCAGTGGGGCCTACCGGTGGTTTCCCTGGTTCCGACCCTGCCTCTACTATCCATTCTAGGGCCTAATTCAGACCTGATCGTAGATGTGCTAAATTTAGCACAACTACAATCAGATATACAGACATGCTGGGGGACGCCCAGCACAGGGCTAGTATGCCCCGCATGTCAGGCCCGACCCCCCTGCACAAGTACAAAAGCATCGCACGGCGGTTATGCTTTTGTACTTGAAGAGTAGCTACCTGGCAGCGCAGCTCCTGTGCGCTGGCAGGGAGCTACCCATTGCTGTGCTGGTTGCTGCGTGTGATGTCACGCAGCAGCCGCGGCCCACACCCCGCACGGTCTGTGTACACCTGCGTTGACCGGACCGTGCCCCTTAAACAGCAGCCAAACGTCGTCGGCCCTACCCCTCCCGCCCAGAGACCGCCTCTGCCTGTCAATCAGGCAGAGGCTATCGCAGGGCTGAGACAGCCGTCTTCTGACTGGCGGCGCCAGCGCATGCACAGTTCAGACCTGATCGGCTTCTTTGCGAAAACGCACAGCACCAATCAGGTCTGAATTAGGCCCCTAATCATATCTTGTGATATGCTGGCCCTGTATGTACAGCGCTGCATAATTGGCCTAATTCAGTAATTAGCAGAATTTGCGATCCTTTGGATCGCATGCTGGGGGCCGCAGGAGGCCCGCCGCCATGTTCTCGATCGCGGCGGCTGTGTGTGACATCACGCAGCTGCCGTGATCATGCCCCCAACACGCCCCCATTTGGCCGCCTGCGCACCCCGTTCACGCCGCAACGCTCCATCTCCGCCCTGGAAACAGAGCTTTGACGCCCCGCCGCCCTGCGACCACCTCTGCCTGATTGACAGGCAGAGGCGATCGCATTTTCTGCGCCCCCCCACAGAAAGTGTGGGTGCATGTGCAATACGGGCGCTGTGCATGCGCCTGTGGGGCGATCGTAATAATTCCGGTTGGATTGCGATTTGCGATCCAACCTGAATTAGCTCCTGTATGTGTAACAACAATGACAATGATAATACATGATACACTTATAAAGATATGCACAACGTGCTGTGTATTATGAGAGCCAGAAGTAAGGTACTATGGCTACCACTGTATTTTCTACAGATCAAAGACTAAACAAATAACTTCACTGGCAAAATGAAATATTATGAAATCCACATTTGCAATTATCTGCTATATATAGGGTGATTCAAAAGTGGCAGTACACACTTGTCAAAGTCGCAGTACACCCTTTTGTTTCAAAAACTGTGCAGGAAATGGGAAAACTGAATACTCCAGTAAGGGATGGGTGGGTGCCATCTTGAAATCGGCCATCTTGAATCTAAGTCAGTTTTTCCATTTCCTGCACAGTTTTTTAAACAAAAGGGTGTACTGCGACTTTGACAAGTGTGTACTGCCACTTTTGAATATATATAGCAGCACCAGCAGCGGGTAGTCCGGCACTCCATCATATAAACAGCTGCCCCAGGTGCCTTCTGAAGGTCCAACAACAGCACAGAAAGAAGCTGCGGCACTCAGAGGACTTTGTACTGAATAATTAAAGTGTATTAAAAACATACAACTGTATGATTGCATGTGTTTTAATACACTTTAATTATTAAAATGCTTATTTCTGTACTATATATATATATATATATATATATATATATAGCAACAAACATTATACACCCACCTACCATGGAAACTGCTGATGCTCTGCAAGCTTACTTTACATGGCTGGAAAACATTACTTCCACTTTTCTGCGGTGGCCCAGATAGTTGTCATTTGATCTTTGCATCTTACGTTAGCCAACAAATTGGTTTGTCTTTCTCCAGTTAAAGTTGAATGATTTTATTAAGGAAATCACACTTTCTGCCACTGGAACGGTTCCCTTTCGATGAATACAAAAAGTTGGCTCGAAATTCTTTTCAAAAAAGGTGCAAAGGTCTAACAAAGAAAACGAGTGTGTGTGAATTTTATCCCCTAACTCTATTCATCTGGGTCATTTTCACATCCTTATATTAATAAAAAAATGTACGGGCCTGCCGCCCTTTTAAGGAACTCCTGTGATGGCATAAAATCATGAGGCTTAATGAGTATCTGAGGCAGCCAACACTTGTTAATAGGGCGTTGAACTGGTGATGATGGCATGACTTTCACTTGTACTCTGAAGTTGAAAAGTTGACCTTTTCCCCTTATCTTTATTGCGAGGTTATAATTAACCCCTTCAAAAATGGGAAGCAGTCTGATTTCTCAGTGCAGGCACACAATTCTGATTCATCAGTTTGGCTATAAAACAAGGAGCACTCATTTCATCTTAAATTAACACTTATTATCACAGAATGTTTTTTTTCAGGGTTAATTACCATGTTCACATTTACAGTCCTCTATGGCAGTAGGTCCTTCCTTTAGTAACGGCTTGCTGAAGGAGCTAATGCCATAGAGGGACTGCACAGAGTTGCAGGAACATTATGAACGCTATGGTAACTCTCTGCGCAGCTTAAGTCAACCCAGCTAAGGTCTAAATGTTATAGATTCAAGAGCACAATTTATACACTTGCTTTTGTAATTTGGAACCAGAAGCCTAATTCTTGTTTGTAAGTATAGCAAAAAAGGAAGAAACTGGGCAAAACCATGATGCACAGTGTAATAATAAAGCTGCCAAGTATTTGTTGGCTACATGCAAAAGCAGCCAGTATTGACCCTGCACAGAAACAAATATAACCCATATAACAGAGGGGGGCATTTAATAAGTTCGCCTTTACCAGAGGCTGAGCGTTAAAGATGACCTATTCCTACCATATACTTTGTGTGTATTACCTGCCCTTTCAACTATATTCTCTAAGAAGAAAGCCAATGTTTATGTTTGTATACAGCTCATGTAGTGGCGAGATTTGCTTCAAAAGAGAAGATCTCAGGTCTACAGAGCACTTGATTTCCTGTCATTGACACGAATTAGGGGTATACCTATTCCTTAACAGCCATGTAGTATAACACTTGCTGTGAGCAATTGACACTTATTCTTCCCTTTGTAGAGCGCAAGTCTGAGGAAACCATTATCAACCAGTCTGGAAGAGGGGTCATTTGCACTGAGCCTCCGTTTGACCTTTAGGACGCGGCCTCAAAGTCTCTTCTTTAATAAGAGAGAGCTTCCTTCCTGTGTAACACATCCATTTACATAGCACAGAACAGGTACATCGCATAAAGCAAGGTGTTACTTCTGAAATACCAGCCACACTGTTCACATGGGTAGCTTCCAGTTTGACCATTTCGTCTTACAGCAAGTGGACCATAGGATAGTGATGTGCCATAAGTCTTGAAAGATCCACTAAACACACAAAAGAGTATTTCTTTTGCTGTACCTATGTATCCATATTTCTCACCCTCCTAGCTGCTTCTCCTGCCAAGACTTACATCAGAATCCCTGCTGTGGAGACAGTGCCAAAGAAAAAGAGCATGCTACATTTCAGACATTGAACGAACCTGGGGGGGACCTGATCGCTAGGCAGCGATTTTTGCAGCCCTGCGATCAGATAGTCGCCGCCTATCTGGGAGTGCATTTTTAGCTGTGCAAGTGTGCGAACGCATGTGTAGCAGAGCTGCACAAACTGATTTTCTGCAGTCTCTGCTCAGCCCAGGACGTACTCAGCCACTGCGATCAAATCAGCCTGTCCGGGACCGGAATTGACGTCGGGAACCCTCCCTGCAAACACTTGGTCCAGCCTGCGTTTTTTCCAAACACTCCCAAAAACGGTCAGTTGCCACCCACAAACGCCCTCTTCCTTTCAATCACCTTGCGATCACCCTGTGCGTTCGGAAATTTTGCACCATTCCGTCGCTGACCGGCGATCCCCATTGCTGCGGTCCGTCGCTCCTGTGCATTGCGGTGCATACGTGTGCGCAGTTCAGATCTGATTGCAGGCTGTGAGGAAATGCAGCCTAGCGATCAGGTCTGAATTACCCCCTAATTTTAAGTTCAAGACATTTATAATAAACAAAAGTTTATATCTACATAAGGAATATGTATAAAGGCAAATCATGAAAAATATTCTACAGCTCAAACCGAACTAGCTAACGTATGGAAATGAATGCTGCGAATGTCATATGAATTAATATCTATTAAGGTAGGATTTCCCAAATTCCGTCCTTAAGGCACCCTAGCATTCCAGGTTTTATTGCTTTCCATGCTTCTGCATAGATGGTATATAGTTATTATTATTATTTATTACCAGTTATTTATATAGCACACACATATTCCGCAGCGCTTTACAGAGAGAATATTTGGCCATTCACATCAGTCCCTGCCCCAGTGGAGCTTACAATCTATATTCCCTATCACATGTACACAGACACACATTCATGGTAGGGTTCATTTTGTTGAAGCCAATTAACCTACCAGTATATTTTGGGATTGCAGGAGGAAACCGGAGTACCCAGAGGAAACCCACGCAAGAACGGGGAGAATATACAAACTTCACACAGTTAGGGCCATGGTGGGAATCGAAACCTATGACCTCAGTGCTGTGAGGCAGTAATGCTAACCATTACACCATCCGTGCTGCCCATATAGTTAAACCGACTGAGGTACTACTAATTAACGCATGCTTAAGCAGGGATATCCTTAAAACCTGAACTGTTTGGGAAGTGGGAACCAATGCATTAAAGGAAATCTCCAATTTCAGGATCTAATTTTTATCATTTAAGGGTATAAAATAGACTCTATTCTATTCTCAATTCACCAAGAAGTGTGGATGCGATGTTTGTCTACACGCCGGGTGCAAGGTAAAATTGTCAATGTTGGTGGTCACAAGGTGCCTGTGTTCCAACTGTCCAGAAGCAGTCCCAGCTGCACTCCATGGGAAGTGGCAGTGATTGAATACCACAGTGCAGGCTTTACCCTATCCATAAGCATTTAGTTATACTCACTGGTGAACGGTAACAGTGAGTTCTCTTTCTACTGGTGAACGGTAACAGTGAGTTCTCTTTCTACTGGTGACCGGTAACAGTGAGTTCTCTTTCTACTGGTGACCGGTAACAGTGAGTTCTCTTTCTACTGGTGAACGGTAACAGTGAGTTCTCTTTCTACTGGTGACCGGTAACAGTGAGTTCTCTTTCTACTGGTGAACGGTAACAGTGAGTTCTCTTTCTACTGGTGAACGGTAACAGTGAGTTCTCTTTCTACTGGTGACCGGTAACAGTGAGTTCTCTTTCTACTGGTGAACGGTAACAGTGAGTTCTCTTTCTACTGGTGACCGGTAACAGTGAGTTCTCTTTCTACTGGTGAACGGTAACAGTGAGTTCTCTTTCTACTGGTGAACGGTAACAGTGAGTTCTCTTTCTACCGGTGACCGGTAACAGTGAGTTCTCTTTCTACTGGTGAACAGTAACAGTGAGTTCTCTTTCTACTGGTGAACGGTAACAGTGAGTTCTCTTTCTACTGGTGACCGGTAACAGTGAGTTCTCTTTCTACTGGTGAACGGTAACAGTGAGTTCTCTTTCTACTGGTGAATGGTAACAGTGAGTTCTCTTTCTACCGGTGACCGGTAACAGTGAGTTCTCTTTCTACTGGTGAACGGTAACAGTGAGTTCTCTTTCTACTGGTGAACGGTAACAGTGAGTTCTCTTTCTACCGGTGACCGGTAACAGTGAGTTCTCTTTCTACCGGTGAACGGTAACAGTGAGTTCTCTTTCTACTGGTGAACGGTAACAGTGAGTTCTCTTTCTACCGGTGACCGGTAACAGTGAGTTCTCTTTCTACTGGTGAACGGTAACAGTGAGTTCTCTTTCTACTGGTGAACGGTAACAGTGAGTTCTCTTTCTACTGGTGACCGGTAACAGTGAGTTCTCTTTCTACTGGTGAACGGTAACAGTGAGTTCTCTTTCTACTGGTGAACGGTAACAGTGAGTTCTCTTTCTACTGGTGAACGGTAACAGTGAGTTCTCTTTCTACCGGTGACCGGTAACAGTGAGTTCTCTTTCTACTGGTGAACGGTAACAGTGAGTTCTCTTTCTACTGGTGAACGGTAACAGTGAGTTCTCTTTCTACTGGTGACCGGTAACAGTGAGTTCTCTTTCTACTGGTGAACGGTAACAGTGAGTTCTCTTTCTATGTTTCCTCCCATATGAGAGTTACCCTATAAATGCCCAGCACGGGCATGAGCACAGCGCAGACTCACTAAACTACAAACTGTCTAATTTCCAGGGACACTTTCAGGCTTTAAGACCTGTTCCTAGAATTAAATGGGCCTATATTTCAATATAGACCACCTGCTCAGCACAACTCACCTAATCTGTATACTTGATGCAATTCTCATTACATGTGAGACTTATCAAGTGTTCTAAAGAGTGGAGAAGTTACCCAGGGCCTGAATGATGTTTGTATTGGGCCCTACAAACTGAAAGATGTAACTGAACGATATGAACGTTCTCGTTCATTAATGAACGAGAACTCGTTCATATCGTTCAGTGTGTAGGCACCAACGATGAACGATGTGCAGCGCCGCGCTCGTTCATCGTTGGTGCCCCGTCGCTTATGCATGCAAGCCAATATGGACAATCTCGTCCATATTAGCATTCAGTGCTATGGAGCCGGGTGACGGGGGGAGTGAAGAAACTTCACTCCCCCCCGTCACCTCCTCCCTGACGCCGGGTCGCCCGTCTGCTGTATCGGCCGTCGGGCAGCTCGGTGGTGGGTCGGGTAATGTGTCGGGCCTCTAAGTAAAGCAGAAAAGCAAGCAACTGAGCAAAACCATATTGCACTGTAGGTGAGGCAGCTGTAACATGTGTAGAGCGGTTTAGATTTGGGTGGATTATATTTTTTGTGTATGGGGTAAATACTGGCTGCTTTTGCACGTAGCCCACAAATATTAAAAATTATTATTATTATTAGTAGTAGTAGTAGTATTAATACTACTAATAATAATAATACTTTCATATAGCGCTTTTCAGTCGCTTTACAAGCATCAAAAACATAGCACAGAGGTTTAGGATTACAGCGAGAGGAAAATAAATATAGGGCCTTATCCAGCATGGTTAGCCAATGCATGGTGATGGGAATGCAGGCGGATCCAGGCCATTTTCAGGGCGACTGTGTGACGTTACGCGTGGCCACTGTGACAGGTAAGATGACCGAACTGTACCTACATTCGCCGCCAGGCTGCCAGGCAGGAGGGCATCACTTAGAATTGAATTGCGATTGCATCACTGGCAGCCATTAGCTGTGCTGTGTGGCCCCCAGCATGCAATCGTCAGCAGTTGCTAAATTAGCAAAACTGCAATTGAAGCTGAATAGGGTTCATAGTGTACACAATGTACTTAATGCAGGGTTGGTGCAGCCATTTTGGGTAATAAATTCCACAGGGTACATAACCCACCCATGAAAGGTACCAGACGAGGCAGCCATTTTGGGTGCGCTACATAGGTTACCTTGGGTGGAATAGGCATTGTCTAGAACAGGTGACACAAAATGGGGAATTTGCAGTGTACTAAAGCTGGAAGCAGAACCCTTATATAACTATCAATCCCAAGTATATTTCATCATACCCAAGTACCAGGTGAGGCAGCCATCTTGGGTGCACTACAAAGGTTACAATGGGGGTCAGTCCGAGTTGATCGCTAGCAGCCATTGTTCGCAGTGCAGCGATCGGGCTAAAAAACTGCATTTCTGCTTATGTGTATGCACCACAATGCGCACGTGCGACGTACGGGTACAAAGGCCTTTGTGGTTTTGCACAGGTTCTAGCGAAGTTTTCAGTCACATGGCAGAACGCAGGAAGATTGACATGAAGTGGGCATTTCTGGGTGTCAACCGTCCGTTTTTAGGGCGTGCTTAGAAAAACACAGGCGTGTCGGAGAAAATGCAGGAGTGGCTGGGCGAACACTGGGCTGGTGGGCGATGTCAAAAGCCGTCCCACCGTTGTTAGAATCAACGCACACGAAGAGTAACTACAGGGCTGGTCTTATTTTGCACAAGCGTTCGCACTTCTGCAAAGCGAAAATACACTCCCCAGTGGGTGGCGGCAATGCGTTTGCACGGCTGCTAAAAACTGCTAGCGAGCGATCAACTCGGAATGACCCCCAATGTGTGAGATAAACCACACAAGAAACAAAAACATACATCGTTGCTGCAATTATACTAAACAGCCCTTCTAGTCGCGCCTAGCCGTGAGTGTGTTCACTAACGCCGAGTTTCTTTTTGTGCAAATTTTCCAGTAAAATGTAAACAAAAAATAAAAATGGTATATTTACAAAATAATGCAATACAATATATAATATATTATTAAAGAGAACTGAAGAAAAATAATGGGGGAAAAGTAGCTTGAAAGCGGATCTGAATTAAACAATTGTTACCCTGAAACATAAGAACCCATTGCAGCCAGTTATCTTGTGTTAACATCAAGGGCCTATTTCAGAGTTGATCGCAGCAGCAAATTTGTAAGCAGTTGGGTAAAACCATGGGGGTAATTCCGAGTTGATTGCTCGCTAGCTAGTTTTAGCAGCCATGCAAACGCTATGCCGCCGCCCACTTGGAGTGTATTTTAGCTTAACAGTAGTACGAACACATGTGCTGCCGAGCTCTGCAAAAACAGTTTGTGCCGTTTCAGAGTAGCTCTGAACCTACTCAGCGCTTGCGATCACTTCATCCTATTCGTGTCCGGATTTGACGTCATACACCCGCCCAGCGAACGCCCAGCCACGCCTGCGTTTTTTCAGACATGCCTGCATTTTTGCAAACACTCCCTGAAAACGGTCAGTTGACACCCAGAAACGCCCCCTTCCTGTCAATCTTCTTGCGGCTGTCAGTGTTACTGAAAACTTCGCTAGAACATGTGCAAAACAACAACGGGCTTTGTACCCGTACGACGCACGTGCGCATCGCGGTGCATACGCATGCGCAGAAAAGCCATTTTTTAGCCTGATCGCTGCGCAGCGAATAACGGCAGCTAGCGATCAACTCGGAATGACCCCCCATGTGCACTGCAAGGTGGGCAGATATAACATGTGCAGAAAAAGAGTTAGATTTGGGTGGGGTATGTTCAAATTGAAATCTAAATTGCAGTGTAAAAATAAAGCAGCCAGTATTTACCCTGCACAGAAACAAAATAACCCACCCAAATCTAACTCTCTCTGCACATGTTATATCTGCCCCCCCCTGCAGTGCACATGATTTTGCCCAACTGCTAACATATTTGCTGCTGCGATCAACTCTGAATTACACCCCATGGTGGTCATTCCGAGTTGATCGCAGCCAGCAACTTTTAGCTGCTGCTGCGATCAGCTAGTCCACGCCTATGGGGGTGTGTATTTTAGCTTAGCAGGGCTGCGATCGCTTGTGCAGCCCTGCTAAGCTTAAAAAATTTCAAGCAGAAGTAGACTAGGGTTGGACATACTTACTTTGTGCGATGATCCCTGCGATGCTAAAGCTGCCTCTGATGTCAGACATTTGCTCTCCGTTGTTCTGGACACGCCTGCGTTTTCCAATCCACTCCCCGAAAATGGCTGCAAACGCTGTGGAGACGCCCAGGTCCGCCTTCTTCCTGTCAATCTTCTTTGTGGTCCGCTCTGCGACCGCTTTCTTCTGAAGACGCAACGTAACCCGGCGACCCCTGTCGCTGGGCAACGTCGCGCACGCGCAGTGCGGCCGCCGCGCATGCGCATTCTGGACTCGTTCGCACCGCAGCGACAAATCGCTGCGTGCGAACGGGTCGGAATGACCCCCTATGTCACAGCTAGGAGCTCGAGAGGCTTCAGCATTAACTGAAACACCCTAGCAATAACACAGCTATTATTATTCTGCACTTTCAACCTGTTTAAGCCTGGAATTTAAAATTAAAGTGCTTTTAACAGAAAAACATGAGGCATTTTCTAATTAAAAGCATTGTCCTTTGGCAAATAAACACTACCCACTGAGGAACCATCATCATCAGCCTGCAAGATAAACCAAAGATTTCATCAGTCGATGAGACCTTCTCCCAGTCTTCAGTAGCCCACTGGCAGCACTTCATGGCCCAGGCAAGCCTCTGTTTCTTTGCTGCAGAACAGCTGTAAGTTCTTGTCCCCTTACTGAAAAAGTTTTTAGAACTCAACATTATATCTCAGTTTTTTCTAACTGAAACTTTGTTTTTTAACCTCTATCAGTTCACTGATTACAGCTGTAAAATTCAGGTTATTCTCGGGGGCTTACATTGCTTAAATGTTAATAATAAACTGGAAAAATTAGGGTTTTGTAAACCTTTTGGCTGGTAGTATGGTGGCCAATCTCGGGATTGAGATCGCTGGGATCCCCGGGATTTTGGCCAAAAATTGGCCGGGATTCAGTCCCGGGATTGGGGCTTCCAATCTCGGGGATTTCGGGATCAGGAAACCCCTTTGTTTTTGCAATTCTGGGCAGCATCGAGCGTCCTCGGGAGGCTCAAACGCAGCCCGGCTCCCCCTGCTCATCTCCCCCTGCCCCCGTCTGCGCAGCATTGACGTGAAGTCAGAGGTAAGTTATGTAGGGGGGGGGGTTGGTCGCCAACAGAGGACAAAAGGAACCAATCCCAGGAATCCCGGGATTGATCAATATTCAGTAGCAATTACCAGGATAGGAAAAATGACCCGGATTGGCCACCCTAGCTGGTAGTGTAAAGTGACAGAATAATATTGTATGGACGTTTTGTTTCCTGATTTCCTGTACATTGTGAGTTATAGTAAGCAGGGAATTCTCACCTCTGTCTTCACCATTTTTATCTTTTACTTATAAGGTGCCACAAGGATTCCGTAGTGCTGTACAAGGAACTAAAACAGAAAAGAAACAGAAATACAGATTAATAGATAGTATAAAATTCCCCTTTAACCAAAATTAAAGTGCGCAGTTACCATAAGAGCTTACAATCTACATGGAATGCAGTTAAAATACCGGCTGTCAGGTTCCCGGCATTCAGGAAACCAACGCTGGAATCCCAACAGCTGGTGAAATACCGCTGGATGGAATCCCGACCTCCGCAGGGTATAACCACTCAGTTGGTGGGTCCACGCCACCAACGGAGTGGGAATATAACCTGTGGCGAGCGAAGTGATCCATCTGGCCCAAAGCGTGGCGAGCACAGCGAGCCTGCAAGAGGACTCACTGTCTGGATTCTGACAGATAGGATGCCACTGTCGGTATACTGACATCCGGCATCCCGTCTGCCGGTAAAACATGCCGACTCCCTATTTGTATATTTCTTTTTTTTAGGTGGCTGGTGTATCCTAGTCTTATATACGAGATCTCTTTTATATATAACACTTATAACAGTTTTATATACAAGGCGAGAAGGAATACATACTAAATGCCGGCAGTCGGGATGCTGGCAGTCACATGACCGACTGTGGCATCCCGACACGGTAAGTATTATTTCCCCCAACCCACCCCCACCCCCCTCTGTCCCTGTCCATGTCCCTTGCCCTAACCTGAACCTGCGAGGGGTGGTGGTAAGGGCTAAACACCCACCCCACCCCAGTGCCTCACCCTAACCCCTAGTGCCTAACCCTAACCATTGCCTCCCCACCCCCCACCCCGAACCCTAAACCTAACCCTGAACCTCTATAATTAACTTTGGCATGTCGGCTGTTGGTGATCTCCTAAGTGTTGTCGGGACTCAGGCGTCGGTCACATGACTGACAGCATCCTGACATCCGGGATGCTGAACGCATCTTGCTGAGAAACATATAGGCTATATTTACATAAACTGATACAGTATTAATGTTAAACATTTTGGGGTCTATTCATGAAGCAGTGAAAAGAGTGGAGAAGTGAGCCTGTGGAGAAGTTGCCCATGGCAATCAATCAGCTGCTCCGTACAATTGTATAATATGCAAATTATAAATGTTACTTCAATGCTGATTGGTTGACTTGGGCAACTTCTCCACTGGCTCACTTCTCCACACTTTTCACTGCTTCATGAATAGACCCCTATATCAGCTGCTCTGTATAATTTTATAGTATGATAATTATAAATGTTACTTTAATGCTGATTGGTTGCCACGGGCAACTTCTCCACTGGCTCACTTCTCTCTTTTCACTGCTTCACGAATATACCCCTTTGTGAGGAGGAAAAAAAACAGGGTGTCCTCAGATGTTTAAAAGTGATGTTGTAAAACAATAATTATTAGATAAGCTGAAGGCTGCATAAGCCTGAGGCCATATAAGAGATCCACTTTTTGTGATTGGTTGTTAAATGACTAAGCAGTTGCTAGGCAGATCAGTTTTCCCTTTTGGTTTTTTCCTATTGGATTGGAAGGTTGTGCATCAAGCTTAATAGGAGGGTCTTAGGATAGTATATAGGTGGGGGCCATTTTCCTAGACTTCCTCTTGCCATTCATTTTATGGCCCAGGAAGGATAAGTATATCCAATACTCTTATATTTGTTCCCTGGTGGTTTCATCATGTTTTATTTGTCCTCCCTGTCATGCTGGGGTTCTGCAGGTTTATATTTCTGCTCCTCTCACCCTGCTGCCTCTTACACGCCGTGCCTCTCCCCCCTCCCGCCGCCTAGTAGAGGCCGTGGACACCACATCGCCCGCTCCCGTAGTGCGGCACCACGTGGGTGCTGTCAGCGGCGGCGGACACGCGGCGGGGTCGGGCAGTTCGGCCCGCTCTCCCCGCCAGCTCGAAGGTGCGGACGATGGCTGCGCTGCGCGTGCCGCCGAGACGCACGGCTCGGCCGGCCCGCGGTCACCATCGTCCCCGGCTGTTTCTGCACACCGCTTGTTCCGGCTCCGGGCCTCCCCTTCCCTCCCCTTCCCTCCCCGCCGGTGGCTCTGAGCGGCGGCTCGGGCGCACACGTGGCGCCGTCGGCCGCGGCGGGGGGAGGGGGGGGGCTCCGTTGCTCAGCAGGAATTTCACGCTGGGACAGCGGGGTTGTGTGCCCGCTGCCCCCGGACCAGCAGCTGCGACGCAGGTCCCCCTCCCTGAAAGCGGGACCGTGGCCCCCCCGTCTATGGGGGGGAGGATGGCGGGCCCGGGGATCTTCGGGGCGGGGGGCGTGGCTGGGATTGCAGCGGCACCCACCCCTCCTAATGTGACAGGGCGTGGGTGTCCGGTCGGGAATCCCGCATCGGGAACCTTTTGACGGGGCTCCCAGTCGCCCGTTGCACGGGATCCCGTGGCGTCACCCCCGGGTGTCGGGTTTTTGGCTCCTCCCCCTGGCCCGCCGGGAGCGTGCAGCTGGTGGCGACGCAGTTTCACCAACTAGGCCCCTGCTCTCACGTTGGGCGCGCCTCAAGGGGTTCGCTGCGGAGCAAATTTTTCCCCGGGTGCCTTCCCTGGCCCTTGCACCGACGGTCCCTACGGCCGTCGGAGCGTCACACATAGGAATACCAGTTACGTCCGCCCCACAATTTTTCCCAGACGTTTGCGGCTCGGACGTCGGCGTCCGGACACGCGGGCGGTCGGCGTCCCTCGGGTTGCGGTCCCCCCCCCCCCCCTGCATTTTCGGGCTCATATTCTGGGCAGTCACTGTCTGGGGCGAATCCGTTAGCGCACGGTTCGCCGACCCCCCCCCCCCCTCGGCTCCTCCCCAGTTACTTCCGGTTGCGTCGGTATTTTCTGGGCAGACAGTACCTGTGGCATCCTTCATGGCGTCCTGCTTACACCATAGGCGGCTTCCCCGTGGCCGGGGCTGCCTTCTCCCGGGCCTCTGCGTACCCCCCAATTGGGGGTCCTGCCCGGCCGCTTCCCGTGGGCAATCCGCGCCGGGGTTTGGCCCCTGCCCCCTCCTGTTACCCCCATTGTCGTTACGCGCAGGTCTCTCCGGCGCATGTTGTCCCTTCTGTTTCTTCCTCACAGGTGCTGGATGATTTCGGGTCGGCGTCGCGGAGGGGACGGAGATCGGTGAGGGTTGCGGCCGCAGCACCGGCGGGAGAGGTTCGGCCGCCACCGGGTCGGGTGCATCCGTCGAGGCTGTTCCGGGTCCTTCAAGCACGGGTGAGCACGCTATTCCTTCACATTGTTTAGTCTAGTAGTTATTCCTCCTCGTCTAGCATGGTATCTGTAGGTTCTCCGCGATGCCCGCGTAAATTAGCTAGACTTATTGCGCGGTGCATGGCGAAAGAATCACGGAAAGGGGCAGCGCTGGCGTCGGCGGTGCCTCCGACCCCTCCCGTTATACGGTGATGGTGCATCGCGGCAACACGGCAGTTGCAGGTGGGGTGAAAAACGGATGCACGAAAAACATAATAAAGTACGTTTACATCTTCACCCTTACGGATGAGATGCGGCAGGTTTTTGACGCAGCTTGGTAAACGGGTGGCATTGGGAAAAGGCTTTCCGCAATTGCCACCAGTTGTTGCGAAGGTTTGATTTTTCTTTTTTATGGCTTGCTACACGGAATCGTGACCCGGGGATTAGGCCAGTGTAGTGAAATATCTGTTTTAGCACAGGACAGGTACTTGGAATCCAAGGGTTTCGCTTGTCGGGATTACGATGGAAGTTCCGTCGTAGTCAGGATGGCAACTCCATCCTGCCCACGGGTTTTCAAGGATGTCAGGGTGTGGTTGTAGGTCACGCAACAGGTTAAGCACACCCCGGACGTCATGGTCAAGAAGCCCGGGGCGGCCGGGGCTCCGGGTCCCCGGTCGATAGGGATAGGGAAGTGTTTGCCTATAGCGAGGGCAAGTGCGTCAGGGGGGTGAATTGTCAATTTTCGCCACTCGTGTAAGTTGCGGGGCCAGTCACCCAGACAAAGATTGCACCTCAGCGGCGAGCGGTAAGCCTCCGCTCCTGCCGAGGCCGGGGGAATGGGCAAGTAAAACCTCCTTCACGATTCAAGTTCCCGAGTTGCGGCGCTGGCTGAGCGTATACCCCGACAAGACGGCAGCGTCCTTCCGCTTGGTTGGGTTCCTACACGGTGTCCGTTTGCCCACTTCGGATTAGGTGCACGTGTGGGCCACCGGAATTTGGGATGGGCGCGCGAGATACTGCAGTGGGTCCGGCGGCAGGTGGACGGGGAGATCGGCTTAGGGCGCATGTCCGGGCCCTACGCCTTTCTCTCGTTGCCCTCCTTGTGCATTTTCTCCCGTGGGGGTGGTGCCCAAGCAGGCCACGGGCAGTTTCCGCCGGATACAGACGTACCCTGATCGCAGGTTTAGTGCAGGTTACATTATCAATCTTTTGATGACGCTCTGCGCTTGGTGCGGAATTGCGGTCCGGGGGGTCTGTTGGAAAAAAAATGGGACGTGGAGCCGGATTTCTGGCTACTTCCACTGCCTCCGTATTCCCGGTGGTTTCGGGTTTTCAAACTAGGGGGCGAGTTTTACATGGATCGGTGTCTCCCCATGGGTTGTTTGGTCTCCTGCGCCTGCTTTTAGAGTGTCAGCCCAATTGGGCATTGGTGCGTCCAGTCCGTCCCCGGCCAAAGCGGGGTGGCTCAATGCCTGGAAGACTTTCTCTTTGTGGGTCCGGTATTTCGATCTGTGGGGATATGCTGTCGGTTTGCCAGATCCTTGTTCGCAGTTCAAGGGTGCCAGTCGCGCCGGACAAGATAGGGGCCCCTGCACTTGTATTAGCTATTAGGAACGGAAATACGCACGGTGGGGGGTTGCTGTCCCACCCGAAGATAGAGTGCGTAAGCTTTTGGGTTTAATTACTGACGGTTTGGGAAAACGCGGGGTTCGGATTATGCAGGTACACTCCTTGGTGGGTTCTTTCAACTTTGCGGGCCGGATTATCCCCATGAGGATGATTTTCTGTCGCAGACTTGAACGGGCCACGGCCAGGACGGTCCGGCGACATCGCACCATGCACCTTCCACGCGAAATCAGGTATGATTTGCGGAGTTGGTCTCTTTCCTGGTGTCCGTCACCAGGGAGGTTTTTGTGGCCTGCACCTTGTTGTTACAGCAAGCTGCGACAAGGGTGCACGTATACGGTTTTCTGGGGCATGGTGCGCTGCTGCTTGGCCGGCCCCTGGGGTAACGCTAGGTTTTACCAAGAACCTCCTTTTGCTGGAATTGTTCCCGATCATAGTGGCTCTGGATTTAGGGGCCTGCCAGTGCGCGGATAGGGACATCTCGTTTCGCTGCGACGATTTGGGGGTGGTACATGCGATTAATAATCAGCGTTCCTCCTCTCCTGTAGGCTCTGCGGCTGCTACGGCATCTAGTATTAGTTTGCTTGCGGCGCATTTTTAAGGTCAGGGCCCGTCACGTTCCTGGAATCGACAACGGAATAGCGGATGCGTGGTCTCGATTCCATTTTGACAAGTTCCGGGCGTTGGTTCCGGGAGAGGCGGCTGAGGGTTTACTGTGCCCGCCTTCTGTCTGACGGATTGTCGAATCGGGTTAGCCACTCTAGCCACGTGCGCGCTGGCTCCCCCCACTAGCAGGGCTTATGATGCAACCTGGCACGATGGGTCGGTCTTTCAAAGTAGGCGCGGGGTAGCGGGTGAGTCCTCGGCTGCGCCTTGATGGTCTTTGTTTGGGAACATTGCCAAACCGGTAGGCCAAAAGCGGCTATGGCATCTGCCCTTGCGGGCATTGCTTTTCATTCGCGGCTCCACGGGACGAGGGACCCCACGGGGTCTTTGGTCCTTTCCAGAGCGCTGAAAAGTTGGGCTAGGTTTGCGTCCGGCGCCCCCGGACTCCCATAGATCTGTGACGTGCAACGTCTGACGGAGTTGCTGTGTGTGCTGCCGCTAATTGCGACCTCGGAATTCGAGGTGGATTCGGGTCTGCTCTACGAATAGGGGCGCATGCAGGATGGCCTGTTTACTCTGTAGGATTGTGCGGTCCAAGACAGATCAAACAGGTCGGGGTCGCGGAGTGGCCTTGGAGGCCCAGGAGGAAACGGGCGCTTGCCCGCAGCGGTTGACGCAGGAGTATAGACGGTGGAGGCCTCCGGGGGGCGACCAGTTGCTGGTGCACGCGCAGGTTGGCCCGCTGACAAAGTTTCAATTTGCTGCTGTGTTGAAAAATGTTTGGCGGTTTGTGGGGGGCGGACTTCGGTACCCATTCTTTGCGGATTGGGTCGGCTACCCATGCAGCAGCTACGGGTTAATCCCCTACGGCTATTAGGGAGCTGGGCCGTTGGAAGTCTGCCTCCTTTAGATCTTATGTCAGTTGGATAAGTCGTAGGTGCGCCTGTTGCGCTAACCCAAAAACATGTTTACTCGCCGGTTTTTGAACGACTACCGTTCAGGAATCGAGGGTGTGAAGTGAATTTTTAAAATTTTTCCTCCGAGGGGGCCTAATTTCAATTGGCTGTTCTATCAAGGTCCACGGGAGGTTTTTTGATTTTTCTCCTTCACTTGGGTTTTTTGTTATGTTAAGCATTCTATGTATTGTGTTCACAATTCTGATGTTAGGATGTTTTCTTTTCAGCTATCATCAATTTTGGAACAGATATGGCTGGTTGGCCATGCCTATATTTTTGGGCGGCAAGGCATCACAGGGCACTTATGGCAGCTGAAGTTTTTGGGTCTAGGGAATTTTGATGGTTAGGTGTCAGAGGTATGTTGTGGGGTGATTTGTTGCGGTTCCTTTTTTCTCGGGTGCGCCGCTGGGTCGCCCTAGTTGATTGTCCTTCATTTAGGTGGTAATGATCTAGGTCGAGTTAAGGGCTTAAGTTTGAATTGTCCGCTAAGGCAGATTTGGTGGCGATTCGTTGTCATTGGCCATGAGTGCGAATTGTTTGGTCGGAGATAGTGCCGCGTTTTTCATTGGCGTGGTGCGGTGCGTTTCTCGGCGCTGGAGAAGGCCTGCAAGAAGGTGAATTCGGCAGCGTCTCTCTTCGTTAGGGCCTTAGATGGCGTAGCGATCAGGCATCCTTTACTTGTGCTGCGTAATAGGCAGTTCTACAAGGAGGATGGGGTTAATTTTTCTTCGGAAGGAGTGCAGAATTTTTCCTGTAAGATATTTTTGGTCCTTTTTCGGTAGGGCTATTTAGTTGTTTTGAGTTGGTTTTGGTTGCTGGTTGCGGATGGCGGTGGCGGTTTGTAAACCTTTGTGGCGGGAAGTCGCTACCAACCAGCTGTCACACAGGCATAAGTGGTCATTGTGGGGCTCCCTCTTTAGAAGGACGGCAGGTGTGTCCTTTTCTTGCGGTTGGACATTTAGACGTTCCCCTGCGGGAACCGAACGTTTGCCAGAGAAAGAGGGGTAAGGCCAGCACAATGCGGGTTATGCGGGAAGGAGGCGGGGTATGTGTACTCCCCTCCTTGGTTTGGTGGTTTTCATCTAGGTGACGGGTGCTGGTGTGTGGCAGCGACTTTCTGTTTGCCATCCTCCAAACTAAATTTAAGTCCATATTCGAAATCAATTCTAATTCGATCACAATTATAGTTTAAAGAGTTGGTCAGCGATTAATAAACATCGTCTGACCTTTAACTCCAGCTACTGTGTCCGTGTCTTTATTTCAGTGTGTGGTGTTGTTTAATTTAGTGATAAGCTAGCTTAAAGAAAAGGTTTATGTAATCACAATAAAGTTATGAGCGCCTTATACATGACTTTATACTTGGTTGTGTAACAAAATCATAGCACTCAATTATTCAGTGTGTGTGATTCCACACTAGAGATGAGCGCCTGAAATTTTTCGGGTTTTGTGTTTTGGTTTTGGGTTCGGTTCCGCGGCCGTGTTTTGGGTTCGACCGCGTTTTGGCAAAACCTCACCGAATTTTTTTTGTCGGATTCGGGTGTGTTTTGGATTCGGGTGTTTTTTTAAAAAAACACTAAAAAACAGCTTAAATCATAGAATTTGGGGGTCATTTTGATCCCATATTATTATCAACCTCAAAAACCATAATTTCCACTCATTTTCAGTCTATTCTGAATACCTCACACCTCACAATATTATTTTTAGTCCTAAAATTTGCACCAAGGTCGCTGGATGACTAAGCTAAGCGACACTAGTGGCCGACACAAACACCTGGCCCATCTAGGAGTGGCACTGCAGTGTCACGCAGGATGTCCCTTCCAAAAAACCCTCCCCAATCAGCACATGACGCAAAGAAAAAAAGAGGCGCAATGAGGTAGCTGACTGTGTGAGTAAGATAAGCGACCCTAGTGGCCGACACAAACACCGGGCCCATTTAGGAGTGGCACTGCAGTGTCACGCAGGATGTCCCTTCCAAAAAACCCTCCCCAATCAGCACATGACGCAAAGAAAAAAAGAGGCGCAATGAGGTAGCTGACTGTGTGAGTAAGATTAGCGACCCTAGTGGCCGACACAAACACCGGGCCCATTTAGGAGTGGCACTGCAGTGTCACGCAGGATGTCCCTTCCAAAAAACCCTCCCCAATCAGCACATGACGCAAAGAAAAAAAGAGGCGCAATGAGGTAGCTGACTGTGTGAGTAAGATTAGCGACCCTAGTGGCCGACACAAACACCGGGCCTATTTAGGAGTGGCACTGCAGTGTCACGCAGGATGTCCCTTCCAAAAAACCCTCCCCAATCAGCACATGACGCAAAGAAAAAAAGAGGCGCAATGAGGTAGCTGACTGTGTGAGTAAGATTAGCGACCCTAGTGGCCGACACAAACACCGGGCCCATTTAGGAGTGGCACTGCAGTGTCACGCAGGATGTCCCTTCCAAAAAACCCTCCCCAATCAGCACATGACGCAAAGAAAAAAAGAGGCGCAATGAGGTAGCTGACTGTGTGAGTAAGATTAGCGACCCTAGTGGCCGACACAAACACCGGGCCCATTTAGGAGTGGCACTGCAGTGTCACGCAGGATGTCCCTTCCAAAAAACCCTCCCCAAACAGCACATGACGCAAAGAAAAAGAAAAGAAAAAAGAGGTGCAAGATGGAATTGTCCTTGGGCCCTCCCACCCACCCTTATGTTGTATAAACAAAACAGGACATGCACACTTTAACCAACCCATCATTTCAGTGACAGGGTCTGCCACACGACTGTGACTGATATGACGGGTTGGTTTGGACCCCCCCCAAAAAAGAAGCAATTAATCTCTCCTTGCACAAACTGGCTCTACAGAGGCAAGATGTCCACCTCATCATCACCCTCCGATATATCACCGTGTACATCCCCCTCCTCACAGATTATCAATTCGTCCCCACTGGAATCCACCATCTCAGCTCCCTGTGTACTTTGTGGAGGCAATTGCTGCTGGTCAATGTCTCCGCGGAGGAATTGATTATAATTCATTTTAATGAACATCATCTTCTCCACATTTTCTGGATGTAACCTCGTACGCCGATCGCTGACAAGGTGAGCGGCGGCACTAAACACTCTTTCGGAGTACACACTTGTGGGAGGGCAACTTAGGTAGAATAAAGCCAGTTTGTGCAATGGCCTCCAAATTGCCTCTTTTTCCTGCCAGTATAAGTATGGACTGTGTGACGTGCCTACTTGGATGCGGTCACTCATATAATCCTCCACCATTCTTTCAATGGTGAGAGAATCATATGCAGTGACAGTAGACGACATGTCCGTAATCGTTGTCAGGTCCTTCAGTCCGGACCAGATGTCAGCATCAGCAGTCGCTCCAGACTGCCCTGCATCACCGCCAGCGGGTGGGCTCGGAATTCTGAGCCTTTTCCTCGCACCCCCAGTTGCGGGAGAATGTGAAGGAGGAGATGTTGACAGGTCGCGTTCCGCTTGACTTGACAATTTTCTCACCAGCAGGTCTTTCAACCCCAGCAGACTTGTGTCTGCCGGAAAGAGAGATCCAAGGTAGGCTTTAAATCTAGGATCGAGCACGGTGGCCAAAATGTAGTGCTCTGATTTCAACAGATTGACCACCCGTGAATCCTTGTTAAGCGAATTAAGGGCTCCATCCACAAGTCCCACATGCCTAGCGGAATCGCTCCGTGTTAGCTCCTCCTTCAATGTCTCCAGCTTCTTCTGCAAAAGCCTGATGAGGGGAATGACCTGACTCAGGCTGGCAGTGTCTGAACTGACTTCACGTGTGGCAAGTTCAAAGGGCATCAGAACCTTGCACAACGTTGAAATCATTCTCCACTGCGCTTGAGACAGGTGCATTCCACCTCCTATATCGTGCTCAATTGTATAGGCTTGAATGGCCTTTTGCTGCTCCTCCAACCTCTGAAGCATATAGAGGGTTGAATTCCACCTCGTTACCACTTCTTGCTTCAGATGATGGCAGGGCAGGTTCAGTAGTTTTTGGTGGTGCTCCAGTCTTCTGTACGTGGTGCCTGTACGCCGAAAGTGTCCCGCAATTTTTCTGGCCACCGACAGCATCTCTTGCACGCCCCTGTCGTTTTTTAAATAATTCTGCACCACCAAATTCAAGGTATGTGCAAAACATGGGACGTGCTGGAATTTGCCCATATTTAATGCACACACAATATTGCTGGCGTTGTCCGATGCCACAAATCCACAGGAGAGTCCAATTGGGGTAAGCCATTCCGCGATGATCTTCCTCAGTTGCCGTAAGAGGTTTTCAGCTGTGTGCGTATTCTGGAAACCGGTGATACAAAGCGTAGCCTGCCTAGGAAAGAGTTGGCGTTTGCGAGATGCTGCTACTGGTGCCGCCGCTGCTGTTCTTGCGGCGGGAGTCCATACATCTACCCAGTGGGCTGTCACAGTCATATAGTCCTGACCCTGCCCTGCTCCACTTGTCCACATGTCCGTGGTTAAGTGGACATTGGGTACAGCTGCATTTTTTAGGGCACTGGTGACTCTTTTTCTGAGGTCTGTGTAAATTTTCGGTATCGCCTGCCTAGAGAAATGGAACCTAGATGGTATTTGGTACCGGGGACACAGTACCTCCAACAAGTCTCTAGTTGGCTCTGCAGTAATGATGGATACCGGAACCACGGTTCTCACCACCCAGGATGCCAAGGCCTCAGTTATCCGCTTTGCAGTAGGATGACTGCTGTGATATTTCATCTTCCTCGCAAAGGACTGTTGGACAGTCAATTGCTTGGTGGAAGTAGTAAAAGTGGTCTTACGACTTCCCCTCTGGGATGACCATCGACTCCCAGCAGCAACAACAGCAGCGCCAGCAGCAGTAGGCGTTACACGCAAGGATGCATCGGAGGAATCCCAGGCAGGAGAGGACTCGTCAGAATTGCCAGTGACATTGCCTGCAGGACTATTGGCATTCCTGGGGAAGGAGGAAATTGACACTGAGGGAGTTGGTGGGGTGGTTTGCGTGAGCTTGGTTACAAGAGGAAGGGATTTACTGGTCAGTGGACTGCTTCCGCTGTCACCCAAAGTTTTTGAACTTGTCACTGACTTATTATGAATGCGCTGCAGGTGACGTATAAGGGAGGATGTTCCGAGGTGGTTAACGTCCTTACCCCTACTTATTACAGCTTGACAAAGGGAACACACGGCTTGACACCTGTTGTCCGCATTTCTGTTGAAATAGTTCCACACCGAAGAGCTGATTTTTTTGGTATTTTCACCAGGCATGTCAACGGCCATATTCCTCCCACGGACAACAGGTGTCTCCCCGGGTGCCTGACTTAAACAAACCACCTCACCATCAGAATCCTCCTGGTCAATTTCCTCCCCAGCGCCAGCAACACCCATATCCTCCTCATCCTGGTGTACTTCAACACTGACATCTTCAATCTGACTATCAGGAACTGGACTGCGGGTGCTCCTTCCAGCACTTGCAGGGGGCGTGCAAATGGTGGAAGGCGCATGCTCTTCACGTCCAGTGTTGGGAAGGTCAGGCATCGCAACCGACACAATTGGACTCTCCTTGTGGATTTGGGATTTCGAAGAACGCACAGTTCTTTGCGGTGCTACTGCTTTTGCCAGCTTGAGTCTTTTCATTTTTCTAGCGAGAGGCTGAGTGCCTCCATCCTCATGTGAAGCTGAACCACTAGCCATGAACATAGGCCAGGGCCTCAGCCGTTCCTTGCCACTCCGTGTGGTAAATGGCATATTGGCAAGTTTACGCTTCTCCTCCGACAATTTTATTTTAGGTTTTGGAGTCCTTTTTTTACTGATATTTGGTGTTTTGGATTTGACATGCTCTGTACTATGACATTGGGCATCGGCCTTGGCAGACGACGTTGCTGGCATTTCATCGTCTCGGCCATGACTAGTGGCAGCAGCTTCAGCACGAGGTGGAAGTGGATCTTGATCTTTCCCTAATTTTGGAACCTCAACATTTTTGTTCTCCATGTTTTAATAGGCACAACTAAAAGGCACCTCAGGTAAACAATGGAGATGGATGGATACTAGTATACAATTATGGACGGACTGCCGAGTGCCGACACAGAGGTAGCTACAGCCGTGAACTACCGTACTGTGTCTGCTGCTAATATAGACTGGTTGATAAAGAGATGTCGTAGTATGTATGTATGAAGAAGAAAGAAAAAAAAACCACGGTTAGGTGGTATACAATTATGGACGGACTGCCGAGTGCCGACACAGAGGTAGCCACAGCCGTGAACTACCGTACTGTACTGTGTCTGCTGCTAATATAGACTGGTTGATAAAGAGATGTCGTAGTATGTATGTATGAAGAAGAAAGAAAAAAAAACCACGGGTAGGTGGTATACAATTATGGACGGACTGCCGAGTGCCAACACAGAGGTAGCCACAGCCGTGAACTACCGTACTGTACTGTGTCTGCTGCTAATATAGACTGGTTGATAAAGAGATGTAGTAGTATGTATGTATAAAGAAGAAAGAAAAAAAAACCACGGGTAGGTGGTATACAATTATGGACGGACTGCCGAGTGCCGACACAGAGGTAGCCACAGCCGTGAACTACCGTACTGTACTGTGTCTGCTGCTAATATAGACTGGTTGATAAAGAGATGTCGTAGTATGTATGTATGAAGAAAAAAAAAAAAACCACGGTTAGGTGGTATACAATTATGGACGGACTGCCGAGTGCCGACACAGAGGTAGCCACAGCCGTGAACTACCGTACTGTACTGTGTCTGCTGCTAATATAGACTGGTTGATAAAGAGATGTCGTAGTATGTATGTATAAAGAAGAAAGAAAAAAAAACCACGGTTAGGTGGTATACAATTATGGACGGACTGCCGAGTGCCGACACAGAGGTAGCCACAGCCGTGAACTACCGTACTGTACTGTGTCTGCTGCTAATATAGACTGGTTGATAAAGAGATGTCGTAGTATGTATGTATGAAGAAGAAAGAAAAAAAAACCACGGTTAGGTGGTATACAATTATGGACGGACTGCCGAGTGCCGACACAGAGGTAGCCACAGCCGTGAACTACCGTACTGTACTGTGTCTGCTGCTAATATAGACTGGTTGATAAAGAGATGTCGTAGTATGTATGTATAAAGAAGAAAGAAAAAAAAACCACGGTTAGGTGGTATACAATTATGGACGGACTGCCGAGTGCCGACACAGAGGTAGCCACAGCCGTGAACTACCGTACTGTACTGTGTCTGCTGCTAATTGCTAATATAGACTGGTTGATAAAGAGATGTAGTAGTATGTATGTATAAAGAAGAAAGAAAAAAAAACCACGGGTAGGTGGTATACAATTATGGATGGACTGCCGAGTGCCGACACAGAGGTAGCTACAGCCGTGAACTACCGTACTGTGTCTGCTGCGACTGGATGATAAATAATGATATAAAAAATATATATATATCACTACTGCAGCCGGACAGGTATATATATTATATAATGACGGACCTGCTGGACACTGTCTGTCAGCAGAATGAGTTTTTTATAGAATAAAAAAAAAAACACCACACAAGTGAAGTCACACGACGAGTGTTTAACTTTTTCAGGCAATCACAATATAGTATACTACTAACTATACTGGTGGTCAGTGTGGTCAGGTCACTGGTCAGTCACACTGGCAGTGGCACTCCTGCAGCAAAAGTGTGCACTGTTTAATTTTAATATAATATGTACTCCTGGCTCCTGCTATAACCTATAACTGGCACTGCAGTGCTCCCCAGTCTCCCCCACAATTATAAACTGTGTGAGCTGAGCACAGTCAGATATATAATATATACATAGATGATGCAGCACACTGGGCTGAGCAGTGCACACAGATATGGTATGTGACTGTCTTGTACTCCTGGCTCCTGCTATAACCTATAACTGGCACTGCAGTGCTCCCCAGTCTCCCCCACAATTATAAGCTGTGTGAGCTGAGCACAGTCAGATATATAATATATACATAGATGATGCAGGCATGCAGCACACTGGGCTGAGCAGTGCACACAGATATGGTATGTGACTGAGTCACTGTGTGTACCGTTTTTTTCAGGCAGAGAACGGATATATTAAATAAAACAACTGCACTGCTGGTGGTCACTGTGGTCAGTCACTAAACTCTGCACTCTCTTCTACAGTATCAGCCTCAGGTCAATCTCTCTCTCTCTCTCCTAATCTAAATGGAGAGGACGCCAGCCACGTCCTCTCCCTATCAATCTCAATGCACGTGTGAAAATGGCGGCGACGCGCGGCTCCTTATATAGAATCCGAGTCTCGCGAGAATCCGACAGCGTCATGATGACGTTCGGGCGCGCTCGGGTTAACCGAGCAAGGCGGGAAGATCCGAGTCGCTCGGACCCGTGAAAAAAAACATGAAGTTCGTGCGGGTTCGGATTCAGAGAAACCGAACCCGCTCATCTCTATTCCACACTAGCACAAAAGATTGCATACCTCCCAACTTTATAGCCACAGAAAGAGGGACTTTCCCGCCTGGAAAAGGGGGCGTGGTCTCCAGAAAGGGGGCATGGCTTCGTGGGAGTGCCGCAATCGCGAGCCACGACCCCGTTTTCCTCACTGAGGTGACATGCCCAGCGCTCTATGATTAGGTGCCCCGTGTGATTGCACAGCTCGCCCGGCCCTAAAAACGGCACTGCTGACACGACAGCATACTGCTTGATGTGGCCACTGACTTTGGGCCAGATGCATCATCGCTTGGAAAGTGATAAAATGGAGAGTGAAAAAGTACCGGCCAATCAGCTCCTAACTGCCATTTTTCAAACACATCCCGTGACATGGCAGGACCTGATTGGCTGGTGCTTTTTCACTCTCCATTTTATCACTTTCCAACCGATGATGTATCTAGTCTAATATCTTTTGTTAGATTGTTAGTGTGCACGACTATATCGTTTGTATGGGAGTTAAAGAGAAATCATTGACGACATTGCATCATTTGCTGGTCGTCTAGTGTGTACCTAGCATAAGACTCCTGTAACATATACCTGTGTAAAAGATAGTGAGGTCATTGCTTAAATATTAATTAGGAACACCTGTGTACTGTATTATAAGAAATAACATATCGGGCCGGATGTAATGATGCCCGAGTTCGGCGACTGTGTGGGATGCCGACCGAACTCTGACTTTTTTTAAAGGGGCAATTGCTTACAAGGCATAGTTTTGCCTTGTAAGTTATTGCCCCTTTTAAAAAAGTCAGAGTTCGGTCGCCATCCAGCACAGCCGCCGAACTCTGGCATCATTACATCCGGCTCCTTGGCCTACTGTAGTAGTAGCCCGGTCCTTCTCAAATCCAGCCCTCTGGACGCAGTGCATGTTTTCCAGATCCACAGAATTACAAGTGTAATAAATGATAACCACCTGTGGATCTTTTAAAGTGTGCCAGTGAGTAATGAATATATCTGTGGCCCACATGCACTGCTAGTAATACCGCTTTCACATCACAAATGCCGGGTCGCACCCTGGAATTGGAAACGGGTCCTTCCCGGGTGCAACCTGACATTCGTCCATTTTCAGCTGGCTTACGGGTTTGCATCGGGGGCGTAGACCATGGCGGCATCGGGGGCGGGTGCCGAGGTGGCGCTGCGAGATGAGATCATCTTCGTAACGCCTCTCTCTATGCTGTGAACGGGTCCTGGTTCGCATTGACCCAGGTAACCCATTCACACTGTACCTGACCCTGCAATAACCCGGGAATAACCCTTCTTTACTCCCAGGTTGTATTACTGGCTCAGGCGACCTGGGAATTTGATAGTGACCCTTTCACACCGCACAATGACCCGCATTGACCCGGCAATATACCGGGTCCATACCTGGTTATTTGTGCGATGTGAAAGGGAAGTAGTAGTGGGGGGGGGGGGGGGGGTGTTAAGTTCCCCAGTTTGTGCTTGAAGCAAGTTTTGGGGCTAGGCGCATGCACTCCAGTCTAGAATGCCACTAACACAGCATTCTGGGGCACTAAATGGGTAAGATAATTGGCTAAAATGAGGTTGAGCATGTGCATAAATGTAGTCTGATCATGCCCTGTATTGTCAGGTGTGTAGTCAGCATTCTGCCGACACTAACAACCCACCATGTTGCCCTCTGAGCTCAGACCGAGCTGGAGAATTGACCTCTACATAGCCAGCCTAGGAGATTCCATACCACCTAGGGTCAGTGTTATCTGGGTGACTTCCTGAATACTACTGTATGTACATTGCTAGAAAGGAAAGTCACTTTTATTATCAAAAGGCCTGACACAGAAATAAAGATATGTTCTCACAACCCAGTGTGTCACACAGCTACATAACATGAAAATAAAAGTTGACCGCCACAGTGAATGACAAGAAAAGTGCAATCCTTCACCAAATTATCTTGTAATCAAACTGTTTCAGGACAATTAGTCAACTCCCACGTAAGTGACTGGTGTGTTTGTAGAGGTGAATGCATCTTTTGTACAGACAAATCATCCCTGCTTGTCTGATTATCACTGTATTGATGATCACATGATAAGAACACTCTCTGACACTGTGGTTTATGCCCTAGTGAAAGATATGCAGATAGCACCTGACCAGACACTGACAAAAACATTGAGAGACAAGTATTCTCCCTTTTATCAGCTGAATTACATAACAAAGGCAAAGAAAACCCAAGACAAAAAAAACATCTTTACGAGACATCTCCATTAAATTAGAAGCTGTAAAACGTCAGTCTCTGTGAATAGAGGAGCCCCAGATAACATTACACTGTAGGAATAACACAGCACTTTTCCTCGATGTACTGTAGAATCTAGACATGCCATTTTACACTATACAATCTATTTAGTTTATCACAAAAACAGATATAAAATACAAGAATCCTGATTCATGGACATCTACATTATTCAGGCCTATAAACTCCAATTTTCAGAGATCATGGCACTTCACCCCGGCCAGTCTGGAATACAGGAGTTACATATTTGGTCTTTTCACAGAGGGCGGGATGTACTAAATGACATCGCCGCCCATCGCGCCATTCATCACGATTCTAATCGCATTTGTACTTACATAAGCAATTAGCATTGCGAAGGACAGATCTTCTGATTAGAGCTGTCCTTCACGATCTCCTGTGGCTCCATGACTTGAGATTTCAGCCCCGGGAGTCAGTCTGCACCAATTTGTCATACTGTGTATTTATAGTTACATGTATCTTCCACTTGCAGCTTGGAGAGACGGATCAGTTGCATTATAAGCAAATGCAGTAGAATAAGAAGGTTTGGTATATTTTGTTGACATTCATCATGTTGACACTTGATGAACTGTCTAGAGGTGACTTACCTGGTACAGCAGCTCCGGCGTTGTCTTCTGGCTCCGGCAGTCAGCTGACAGTGACTTACACCTACTCCTGTGGAACTTTCAGCAGTGAGTATCCGTAACCCCTAACCATAACACTTGACCCTAATCATCCCCACCCACAGCCTAACCCTAACCCTCCCCCTAGTGCCTTACACTGGCCATACACTTTAAGATTATGTGTCCAACCATCCAACTAGTTGGCTAGTTGGAAGAAATTTTAGGAAATGTATGGCAGCATGTGACAATTGACCATTTGCTCCCAGACACTGGGAAATAGACAAAAACAGTCATTCAGACAAATTGGCTAAATCTGTTTAAGACTGTTATTGTATATTTTCAAATGTTGGGAGCAAATGGGTGATCGTCATATGCTCCCACACATTACCTGATTTTCTTTTCACCCAGCCAACTGTAGGGCCAGCCAGTGGCGGATTTAGGGGGGGGCACCAAGGCACGTGCCCCCCCTGTCATTTTTAGTGCAGACTGACATGCGGACGAGTGTCCGCATGTCAGTCTGCGGTCTCGTTTCGTCCCCTGCTGTTAGGAGGGACACGGAGGGCACAGTGCGCGCCTCTCCTGTGTCCCTCCTGTGTCTCCGGCGGCCGCTGGTCTCATAAAGGAAGTGCCGTTCGTGAGCACTTCCTTTATTACAGTGACCCGCGGCCGCCGGAGACCCAGGAGGGACACAGGGAGGCGTGCACTGTGCCCTCCGTGTTTCTCCTAACAGCAGGGGAGCGGGGGGAGCAGCGGCGGCGGCGGAGGAAGGGGGGGGACGGGGGACGCACTGGGGGGGAATATCTGGCACTGGGGGCATATTTGCAGGGAGGGGGGGGGGCGCGAATATCTGGCACTGGGGACATATATGGCACTGGGGGGAATATCTGGCACTGGGGTCATATCTGGCACTGGGGGGGGGGATATCTGGCACTGGGGGCATATGTGGCACTGGGGGGGGGGATATCTGGCACTGGGGGGAATAACTGGCAGGGAAGGGATATCTGGCACTGGGGCATTGTCTGGCACTGGGGGCATATGTGGCACTGGGGGGGGGATATCTGGCACTGGGGCATATGTGGCAATGGGGGCATATATAGCACTGGGGGCATATGTGGCACTGTCGGGGAATATCTGGCACTGGGGGTATATGTGTACCTGGCACATGGGGGGGGCTATATTTGGCACTGGGGGCATGTGAGTACCTGGCACCGTGGGGGAATATCTGGCACTGGGGACATATGTGGCACTGGAAGCACAGCCCTAGCAACAAGGACTACCTCCTAGCAACGAGCATGACACCCAGTGCATGAAACCCCTGGCAACGAGCATGACACCCAGTGCATGAAACCCCTGGCAACGAGCATGACACCCAGTGCATGAAACCCCTGGCAACGAGCATGACACCCTGAGCATGAAAACCCCTGGCACCGTGCATGGAACCAAGAGCATGAAACCAGTGGGCAACGAGCATGACACCCAGTGCATGAAACCCCTGACAACGAGCAGGTATTTGAAAAGTAATTAGAAGCCTTACTGTAGGACTTAATGTGTAATGGGCATTACGGTGTGTGGCATAATGTATCACGGACATTGCGGTGTGTGTCATAATGTGTCGCAGGCATTACGGTGTATGGTATACTCTATCGCTGGCATTGTGATATGTGGTATAATGTCTCAGGGTCATTGCAGTGTGTGGCATAATGTATCACGGACATTGCGGTGTGTGTCATAATGTGTCAGGCATTACGGTGTGTGGTATACTATATCACGGGCATTGTGGTATGTGGTATAATGTCTCAGGGTTATTACAGTGTGGCATAATATATAACGGGCATTGCGGTGTGTGGCATAGGGTATAACGGGCATTGCGGTATGTGTCACAGGCATTACGGTGTATGGTATACTATATCACGGGCATTGTGGTATAATGTCTCAAGGTCATTGCAGTGTGTGGCATAATGTGTCCCAGACATTGTATGTGCTATAATGTATCAGGGGCAGTGCAGTGTGTAGCATAATGTATAACGGGCATTGCGATTCCTGTCATAATGTGTCACAGGCATTACGGTGTGTGGCATAATGTGTCTGGGGCATTACAGTGTGTGCATATTGTGTCATGTGCATTATTGTGTGTGGAATAATGTCTAAGGGCCATTGCAGTATGTGGAATAATGTATACTGGGCATTACTATAAGGAGGAAAAATGACAAATAATGTAAGGGGCATGAATCAGGATTATTTTTCTTTTCTGTGGTGGCCAACGTCTGGGCGTGCAGGTTGCAAAACTGGGGTATAAGGTAGTCTTTTCCTGCAATACCACGCCCATTCCAACGAAGCCACGCCCATTACAACGAAGCCACGTCCCTTATGGTGCCCCCCCTGTAATTTTTTTCTGGATCCGCCCCTGGGGCCAGCTTAACCCTACTCCCCCTCAACCCAACCCTAACCCTCCTCATAGTGCCTAACCCAACTCTCCCATCCCTCAGCCTAACCATTCACTCTCCCCTTAGTGCCTAACCCTAACTCTCCACTCCCTCAGCCTAACCCTAACCCTCCCCTTAGTTCCTTACCTTAACCCTCCCGTAGCCTAACCCTCTCCTTCTTCAGCCTAACCCTAACCTGCCCCTTAGTTCCTCACCTTACCCTACCATAGCTTAACCCTAAACCTCCGCTACAGCAGCCTAACCGTAATTCCCCTGTCCATGCAGAATGTCGACATTTTATATTGAAGTATTGTGAAATTGTTGACATGTGGTGTTGATATTATGATTATGGACATTGTAAATGTCAACATAATGACTGCATCCTGATAAAGGCATTCAAACATATCCCTTCTTATTTAGGCTTGCACCGGTTTTTCTTGTCATTACAACTTTAACTATGTGAAAATTGTTGATGATGATGACTGATGCATCTTTTGCTCCTGACGCATCTAAGGCTGCACGTACCTTAACAAACTTAAATACTACTGTTAATACATTGTGGAATATGCTGCACTATTAAAATAAATGTTGAATTGCAAATTTTAAGATGCCTACAGGGCCCTATGTGTCAGCAGTGAAGAATAAAATTAGTGAAAAAAATATTTTGGATTGTTCTTTCAAACAGAAGTCTACATACATAGGTCAATTGGAGGGTAATAAAAGTGATTACCAAAATACGGAACGGCTGTTGAATTTAAGGTTTAGCATGTTTCAGCGAGAGGCCAGTAAAAGTGCAGCAGACTGCACTGAAAGCCAAGGGTGCGATTAAAACAGTGTTATGGTTCTGCAAACTTAAACCGTGCTTGTTGCTGTAAACTCACTTCCAGTAATATGCAAACTCTGGGTTAGATTTAGTTTCGCCATACAAAGCACAATTTAATCTAAAAAGGTCCATTTTTCATTAACTGTTTAACTCCCTTGTTTCCTAGAGCTGACTGCTGTATTGCATTGTTACATGCGCATTTTGTATTATTCATGCTTGCTCTGAATTTATAATAAAAAGTAAAATGTGCGATTATGATGGACATTTGATCTATTTGGAAGCTGGTGACTTTTTCACACAATAATTTTTTTTTCCTTCCTTTTATAACATGCCGGATGAATGCCTAGTAAAGTGCTGCTCTACAGGAGGTGACCTGCAGGCAGAAGACCCAATGTGCACCATCTCTAGACTCTCCTCTGCTCTCCAAACCTTCAAGCGTTCTCTGTAAACTCACCTCTTCAGACAAGTTTATCAGATTCCGGACCCACCCACATAACCTCCCTATCTAATTACATCTCCACTGTACAGTACACACATAACCTCACATATTTTGTGTTTCTTTACTTTCACACCCTCCTGAGCCTTGGCCAATATTGCTGGGTGACCATATCATACAACCCATTGGGAACCTCTGCAATCTGGCAGGACCACAATGCAATAGGTAGCATCTATCCTTGTGTCTCAATGCCTGTTTACCTATAGATTGTAAGCTTGTGAGCAGGGCCTTCCTACCTCTATGTCTGTCTGTTTTTACTCAGTTTTGTTCTATTACTGTTGTTCTAATTGTAAAGCGCAACGGAATATGCTGCGCTATATAAGAATGTGTTAATAAATAAATAAATGAATAATAAATCTCTGGGATGGAATCATGTACTACATATTTGATGCAATAGAAGAAACTAATGTGGAAATATGTTGCCTACTTGTTATACCATATAATCTGTAATGTAACCCTCATCTGTTGCACACAGATGGATAGCAGTGGTGGTGCATATCCAACATTTTGGCAACAAAGATTGTATTTACATAAATCCACTGGATATGCAGCCAAAATAGCAAAGTTTGTGGGAGGGCAACAGCCTGCTATGTGCAAATTAGGTGCAAGTAGGCATGAGCCATTAGGTTTGCACTAGAGGTTGTCAAACGCTGTCCTCAAGGCACCCCAATGGTCCAGGTTTTAGGTATATTCATAAATCAGCACAGATGGTTCAATCAAATTGACTGCGGTGATAATTAAGTCACCTGTGACCAAGCATGGATATACTTAAAATCTGGACCGTTGGGGTGCCTTGAGGCCCGCGTTTGAGACCCTCTGCACTAAAGTGAAAAAATTTGATTAAGTTTTGCAGGACGGGACCATTTAATTGAGCTGGCTGGGGTGGAGTAGGCACATTTAGTGTGACCACCTTCACCACTCATTAGTATACTTAATATACATAGGGGTCTATGTTGGTCATTCCGAGTTCTTCGCTCGCTAGCAGTTTTTAGCTATGCCACCTCCCACTGGGAGTGTATTTTAGCTTAGCAGAAGTGCGAACGAAAGGATCGCAGAGCGGCTACAAAATAATTTTGTGCAGTTTCAGAGTAGCTACAGATCTACTCAGCGCTTGCGATCACTTCAGACTATTCAGTTCCTGTTTTGACGTCACGAACACACCCTGTGTTCGCCCGGCCATGCCTGCGTTTTTCCTGGCACGCCTGCGTTTTTCAGAACACTCCCTGAAAATGGTCAGTTGACACCCAGAAACGCCCTCTTCCTATCAATCACTCTGCGGCCAGCAGTGCAACTGAAAAGCTTCGCTAGACCCTGTGTGAAACTACATCGTTCGTTGCAATAGTACGACGCGTGTGCGCATTGCGCCACATACGCATGCGCAGAAGTGCCTTTTTTTGCCTGATCGCTGCGCAGCGAATGAAAGCAGCTAGCGATCAACTCGGAATGACCCCCTATGTACTAAGCCTTAGAGCAGGCATTCCCAACCACGGTCCTCAAGGCACACCAACAGTGCAGGTTTTAGTGATACTGATATCCAGGCTGCAGCACAGATGGTTAAATCAAAATAATTGAGCTACTAATTAAGTCACCTGTGCTGAAGCCTGGATATCACTAAAACCTGCACTGTTGGTGTGCCTTGAGGACCGTGGTTGGGAATGCCTGCCTTAGAGAGAGATAAAGTGGAGAGAGAAAAAGTACCAGCCAATCAGCTCCTAACTGCCATGTTACAGGCTGTGTTTGAAAAATGACAGAAGCTGGTTGGTTGGTACTTTATCTCCATCCACTTTATCTCTCTCCAAGTCTTAGGACCTTATTCAGAGATGAACGCAGATCGCTGCATATGCACAGGGCAAGGCCACCCAGCATGTGCATACCTCCCAACATGACCCTCTCCAGGAGGGACAGACTACTCTGCTCCTGGTCTTTTCTCTTAATTTATGATTACCCTCACCTGTGCTGAAACACCTTTCTTATCCATTTACCTGTTCAAAACAGGTGCCGGCAATCATAAATTAAGGAAAAGTCCAGAAGCAGAGCATTGTGTCCCTCCTGGAGAGGGTCATGTTGGGAGGTATGCATGTGTGAGGTCGCTCCCCGATGTGTCCACAATGTAATTGTGGATGCATCGAAACTAAGGTTGACTCCTGGCAGCGCAACCTGGCTGTGCTGTCAGGTGTTAAAGGGTTGTTTTGCAAAGAGGCAAAAAGAAGAGGACTATTAATTATGGCCCTCATTCCGAGTTGTTCGCTCGCAAGCTGCTTTTAGCAGATTTGCACATGCTAAGCCGCCGCCTACTGGGAGTGAATCTTAGCTTCTTAAAATTGCGAACGAAAGATTCGCAATATTGCGATAAGACATCTCTGTGCAGTTTCTGAGTAACTCGAGACTTACTCGGCATCTGCAATCAGTTCAGTGCTTGTCGTTCCTGGTTTGACGTCACAAACACACCCAGCGTTCGCCCAGACACTCCTCCGTTTCTCCAGCCACTCCCGCGTTTTTCCCAGAAACTGTAACGTTTTTTCACACACTCCCATAAAACGGACAGTTTCCGCCCAGAAACACCCACTTCCTGTCAATCACATTACGATCACCAGAACGAAGAAAAAACCGTGAGTAAAATTCCTAACTGCATAGCAAATTTACTTGGCGCAGTCGCAATGCGGACATTGCGCATGCGCACTAAGCGGAAAATCACAGCGATGCGAAGAAATTTACCGAGCGAACAACTCGGAATGACCCCCTATGTCTCTCAGGGGCACACTTAATTTCTATAAACTGATAGAAAAATGGAAAAATGGATGAGATATTGTAATTTCTATGTAGGATAGGATAAAACTTAACTTTTAATGTTATTCACAGACGAAAGGATGATAAAAATATTGCTGTATGTCAGCAGTATAAGTTAAAACAAGTATTAAACAACAAAATTCTAATGACGATGAAATGATGTGTAACTCACTTATATAAAGAGGGTGACAGAAAGTTTATCTGTAGACCCACTGATTTGTAAGCGAGTATTGATGTTTGACGTTTGTCAGAAGCGAAAATATAAAATATTCCTGTTATCTCTATGAAATGATGATATTATATACACTTGTATATTCATAAAAGAGATAATAGGAAACCGGCTTGTGTAAATCTGGACTCCTATAAAGTGGGTCAGCTGGGGTGAATGAATTGCAAGATTAACTGTAATGAAATTTGCTGATCAGCGGAAGGTATATTCCTTAATGCTACAGTACCCGGTATTCCCAGAGGGTCACCCTTTCTGGTACTGACCAGGCCCAATGCTGCTTGGCTTCCAAGATCAGGCGAGATCGGGCATGTCCAGCATGGTATGACTGTAGAAAGTCAAGAAAATACCTATCAGCAGCATAGACAATGGCCACTAATGGGGCCAATTAAGAAGACATGGTCCGAAGACTGACATTGGTCACTGGCCAATAGGTCGCCCCCAAAATGACATGTTAATGGATAGGGGGGTCTAAGAGAAACGGAGAGGTTCATTTCTCTCCCCTAGAAAATTTCACAAACAGAATGACGTGTAAATGGATAGGGGGGTCTGAGAGAAACGGAGAGGTTAATTGCTCTCCCCTAGAAAATTTCACAAACTGAGATTGTAATAGGAGCACGTGTAAAATATATCACAAATAGTCCAGGGTAAGTCCTTTCCAAAATATAGTGAAATAAAGACTATAGTGAGAGCACATGCTCAGAAGCATCATAATTACTCCACAAACATGCAACCTGTGCTGTCAGGTGGTCAGCCGCCATTTTTTAAAATGTACGAAAATGGTCCTGGTCCGCCCTCATTCTGTCTGTCCCCCCACGAACGCCTGCCACTGTCAATTACATTTCAGTCGCATCCTTCGGAGATGTGTCCACAATGTGTGTGCCCGCACAGCCGCAATGCTACCGGGTCTGAATGACCCCCTTAATACATAGACCCCATAGTTACATACAGAGTACTACATAGTCCGTAGATATTTCATATGACCCAAGACCTTTTTTTTTTGGGATGGGGGGGATGGTGTATGAGGCACTTGTGATTTCAGTAGTCAGTGCTGCACTATGGACAGTATCTTACCAAACAGCTACAGAGTAGTACAAAAAAGTGCCCACACTACATTGGTGATTCAGATTTACACGCAAAGTGGCCACATCTGCAATTTCCCCACTGTTCATTCGTTCAATGCATCTCTACGTATCTGTGAACTATTCAGAGTAGCAGGAAAGTCAGCTGCTAAATGGGTGCAACTGGGCAGCAACTGGGCACTCGCACCTAATAAATACTTGTTACTGCCAATCAGCCCCTATGGCCTTTATACATAATCTCTTTAACCCAAACCATGTTTAAGCAGCATTAAAAGCAACAAAACATTTTTATTTTATTTAAATAAACATTTGATGTAAAACATAAAAAAGAAGACTAGTAGCTAAGGAGCAATAAATATAATTTGGACACATTTGGAAAACATGGGACTGTAAAGAAATAGAGTTCAGGAGATTGCATGTTATGTAACAAATACAGGCATCAAAATGCTGCATGCTGCGTATAAATACAGGATTTTGGAAAGTGCATACTGTAATAAACAGAGGTTACCAGAGCATGACGTTTGTGGGGATATGGCTGTAATTTACTTGTCTCTATTCCTCTCACAATGATAAACTACTCCCCCACTTATTCTCCCAACAACTGGTACTGATGTGTGAGGGAGATATTATATGTGGCAGGTTATGTCTCCTGTCAGGGAAGCCATGGGCTGTACAGCATGTGCCATAGGTACACAGAGAGCCACGTGTGTTTGCTGCTCACGGTGAGTTGAGGCATTTGGATGATGAAATAAACACATTGCTCTAAGTATGAAACTTTATTTTGTCGGTCGGGATGCTGGCGGACACATAACCAACCTCGGTATCCTGACATTGAAGATCCCGACATTGGCGGGGGTATTTCTACCCCCTGTCCCCTAACCTAACCCTCGGGGATGGCGGCCAGAGCTAACCCACCCCCTAGTGCCTAACTGTAACTCCCGCCCCCTGGACCCTAACCCCCTCCCCGATACCCATCTTCGGGATCTCAGCTGTCAGTGATCCGGCGTCGGTCTCTTGGGTAGTTTCGGAATTCGGCATCGGTCACATGACCGCCAGCACCCCAATAGCTAAACACATCCCATGTGTTATTTTACACAGCCATGTCATTATATCAGCTGCCGGCTGAGACACTCACACATATACAGTACCTTTAGTAGTCTGGTACCTACCACCACAGACACACATGCGGCAGTGTGTCTGTCCCACTGGTATTACACACCCCACATCTGGCACGAGGACATGCCCGTTTGTGTGACATCACTGCACGGGTCCTATCTACCTGCACTGCAGTGGGTGTTGAGTGGATGCTTCAGGTTTTATGCAGCTTTATTAATACCTACAATACCAAGGTGACAGAATATATGACAGTTATACACGGTTGAGTCACATTATTATGACCTCCTCCTACATTTGACGTCAGCAGCATATCCCATGAAGTACGTCACGTGTCATGCACTGGCTTGGTGGGTGTATAATGTGTGCGATAGTCCGTCTGCACACATATCACTCGTGGCTGTCATGGGTAAAAGGGGTATTTTATCCAAGTTGCAGAAAGGGATGATTGTTGGCTTTCAGGCCAGGGGTGGCGGTATTTCTGACACAGTGCAGTTTGTGAACTGTTCTGTTGGCATGCTGCTGTGGTGAAGATGTATAGTGACTGGACAAATGGCACCACTGCGAATAACTTACATGGAAACTACAAAGCACCACGTGCCATTGATGTGAGAGGTGAACGTCGGCTGCGAAGGTGCGTGAAGGCCGACCGACACAATACAGTGCAGCAGCTCACCGTCAAAATGTACCTGTGCCAACCTACCATCACCTTACTGAGTCACTCCCAGCCCATCTAGCTGCTGTTCATGCTGCACACGGTGGTTACTCTGGCTATTAGCTGGTGGTCATAATAATGTGACTCGACCCTCGACAGTGTATAATTAATAACCCACATATCTCATGATGAGAAAAATCCTGCAGCAACTTATGTTAGTTATTATAACTTTACATCTATATATGTATATTCCGAAATACGGAATTTTTGGAGTGAGAGTGAGATAGTGAAATCTTTGTTTTCTGATGGCACAATGTAAACAAACTTTGTTTAATACACAAAGTTATTAAAAATATTGTATTAATTGACCTTCAGGCTGTGTGTATAAGGCAGGGGTGGGCAATTATTTCAGCTGAGGGGCCACTTGACATTTCCTGTTAGTATCCGAGGGCCACATACAAAATAGCAGCTCACCCCACTTGCCAAAAATATAGGGACGTGGCTTCATGTGGAAGGGGTGTGGGCAAAAAATAATACAGATTCATATTAGGCTGCACAATAGTCTCCATTATTCAAATTGCGCCACACAGCGCCACTTACACACATTACTCCAGGTAGAGCCCCTTTTACACACATTACGGCAGGTAGAGAGCCTTTTTACACATTAACATTTTATGTAGGATAATTATTGTGCAGCAAGCAAATTATCCAGTGTCTTATGGCCCCTGGGGAAACGTGTGACACGGTGACAGAACACAGTGGGGGTGACACAGTGACAGAACACGGTGGGGGTGACACGGTGACAGAACACGGTGGGGGTGACACGGTGACAGAACACGGTGGGGGTGACAGAACACGGGGGTGTGACACAGTGACAACAGGGTGCGGGTGACACGGTGACAGAACATGGGGGGGGTGACACGGTGACAGAACACGGGGAGGGGGGTGACAGTGACAGAACACGGGTGTGTGACACGGTGACAGAACACGGTGGGGGTGACACGGTGACAGAACATGGGGAGGGGGGGGTGACAGTGACAGAACACAAGTGTGTGACACAGTGACAGAAAACGGTGGGGTGACACAGTGACAGAACACGGGGAGGGGGGGGTGACAGTGACAGAACACGGATGTGTGACACGGTGACAGAACACGGGGGGTGTGACACAGTGAAATAACACGGGGAGGGGGGGTGACAGTGACAGAACATGGTGGGGGTGACAGAACACGGGGAGGGGGGTGACAGTGACAGAACACGGGGGGTGTGACACAGTGACAGAACACGGTGGGGGTGACAGTGACAGAACACGGATGTGTGACACGGTGACAGAACACGGGGGGTGTGACACAGTGAAAGAACACGGGGAGGGGGGGTGACAGAACACGGTGGGGGTGACAGTGACAGAACACGGGGGGGTGACATGGTGATAATACATGGTGGGGTTGACAGCGACAAAACACGGGGAGGTGACACAGTGACAGAACACGGGGGGGGTGACACAGTGACAGAACACGGGGAGGTGACACAGTGACAGAACACGGGGGGTGTGACACAGTGACAGAACACGGGGAGGTGACACGGTGACAGAACACGGGGGTGTGACACAGTGACAGAACACGGGGAGGTGACACGGTGACAGAACACGGGGAGGTGACACAGTGACAAAACACGGGGAGGTGACACAGTGACAGAACACGGGGGTGTGACATAGTGACAGAACATGGGGGGTGTGACATAGTGACAGAACACGGGGGGGTGACAGTGACAGAACACGGGGGGTGACACAGTGACAGAACACGGGGGGGGGGGTGACATAGTGACAGAACATGGGGGTGACGTGGTGACAGAACACGGGAGGGGTTGGTACAGCGAGAGCTAAAGATCTCTCCCCCAAACCTAAAAACAGTCTGACGCCACTGCCCGCACACACAAATATATGCACACTATCACACACACACACACACACACACACACACACACACACACACACACACACACACACACACTTTCTTTCACTTTTCCCATTAACTTACTGATCTTGCTGGCAGTGGCAGGAAGGATGGATCTGTAGCAGTCTGGCTCTTGTCCCGTGTAGCTCCGCCCCCTGAGGTCCCGTGTAGCCCCGCCCCCTCATTGGCACCTAGCCCCGCCCCCTTCTCGGCTGAACACAGCCGTTGTCACTGGGGACTCTGGAGGAGGCTGCTACAACGCAGCAGCAGGAGCAGCAGGGGAGAGAGGCGCCGCTGGCAGCTTGGAGGTACTGCAGTGCAGAGCAATGACAAGCAGCTCAGCCGGTCGGGCCGCTTGTCATTGCTCGCTGGTGGGAGGCAGTGGGCCGGGCAGGATCGGTTTGCGGGCCGCATTTTTCCCACCCCTAGTATAAGGTGTATATGAAACATAAATACATTCTGTGCTTAGACTTAGGTCCCATCACCATGATATCTCATTATGGTATGCAATTATTCCAAAATACGGAAAAATCCGATATCCAAAATACTGCTGGTCCCAAGCATTTTGGATAAGGGATACTCAACCTGTATATATATATATATATATATATATATATATATAAAACACACAGTAGTATCTTTATCTCGCGCCAACCTAGGAGCGGCACCATGGGAGAGATCTTTGTTGGGAGACCTCAAAAGCATACAAGAATAAACACAAATTCCCAAGTGCGCTAAAGTGGAATGTAATTACACAGTTCTTCCAGCGTTATTTTCGTCGGAATGTAGACTAGAGGGTATTTAAATCTGGGGACCTGTAACAGACGCCCCTCACCAAATAGTCACCCAAACTAGAGGCCAACAGGCCAATTAGTAAAAAGTTATTTTAATAACGTATACACAGTTCAAAGTATAAAATTGTGTCAATAAAATGCAACTAAAAGAGTACACAGCCAACACGTTTGTAAGGTGGAATCTAGATATCCCCTCACCTTTTGCAAGGTGCGAGCTCGACAGGGAGTATCTTTACAGACTAGGTTGTGATTCTCTGACTGACAAACCCAACGCGTTTCGTCTTATCGACTTCATCAGGGGTAACGAATATAGGAAAAGGCTAATTTGCTCATGATGAATTAATATAAAGGATCATTACCTCTAATGTACGATTATTCAGAATCTCCTATATCTGGACTTAGTGGATGAAGCTCTTATATCAGGGCTCCTGATTAGAGCTTAAGAGGTATTCCTTCTTAAATGTGTAATCGGTTGGATAATGGTGTTTTGTATAAACTACCTTAAAACTAACTGGGCGTAAATCCTTACAGGGTCGCCGAGGAATACTATTGGTTATAATCTCTTAGGAGTGCTGACAACCATATGTCAGCATTTTTGCAAACTACCTAAAGTGTGGTGTCCAATTTTAAATTCAAGACTATTTCTGATTCGGATGTTGACCCACGTACAACGAAATTCCTGGGAGAGATTTGGCTGCATGTGGAAATCAGCGTTAGCCCCCAATGGTTTGAATGAAAAATTCACCTGGAATACGTTTTTAGCCTGAAACAGCTCACCATACAAATTAAGCTCATGCCCTTAGAAATGCATGTCATTAGGATATATGTAATTACAAGGACATGCAGATTGTTATGGACTATGTAAATACTTTAGAGTACATATTATGAATTATCAAAGAGCTAAAAGTCTAACATGGTAGAGCACCTGTATATTCAGTTTTTTTTGTACTTTTATGTTCACTTACACCATTTTTATCTTAACACATCATTCATCAACATTCAAGCTTATTTATGACTATTTATAGAAATTGTGGCTTGATCTTGAATATTTGTTTACATTCAGGTTCCCCCGGCGCCACGGGACCCGAGGCTTGATTGGGTTGCCCAGCAACCATGACGTCACGAACGGAGCGACCAGCTGACGCACCCGGAAGCCGACGGCCCGGGACTCCGAGGGATACCGCACGCTGCACACATACAGGTATTTAACACAGGTAAGCACACTTTAGCACTGTTTAGTCATTTGTTTCACCATTTATGATGCACAGCCTGATGAAAAGACCGTAATGGTCTTGAAACGTTGCTGTTTTTGCACTATGCTGTAACTTTTAAATACAGACCTATTTGACAAGACCACGGAGTGCCACCTGTGTTTTCTCCTACAAGGCCCTGCATAGGACTTGGGGAGGATTCTTTTCTACATGCTATTAGAGGAGGGCACCCTGGCATAATCATCTTTATTCATCCTGAGTGCCGGATAATTCACATCTATATATATATATATATATATATATCCTGGTTTCTGGACCGGCACTCCTCTCTCATCAGTAATGCTGCTCCGGTGCCTCCAGTGACGTGAGGTATCTACCACTAGAAAAAATCTGCGGCACTCGGAGTCTTTACTGCAAAAGGTTGGGATGTTTGTGTAAATACACACTTTTTGCAGTAAAGATTCCGAGTGCCGCAGATTTTTTCTAGTGGTATATATATATATATATATATATATATATATATGTGGTATTCAGTATGCCAGCTGTTGGGATCCCGGCGGTCAGTATACTGGTGCCGGAATCCCGCTACCCGGCATACCGACAACTATTCTCCCTTTTGGGGGTCCACGATCCCCCCTGGAGGGAGAATAAATAGTGTGGTGTGCGTAGCGCCCCACTGTGCCTGCAGCATGGCGAGCGCAGTGAGCCAGCAAGGGGCTCATTTGTGCTCGCCTAGCTGTCGGCATGCCTGTGCCGGGTGATACATTCACCCAAAGTGATCCCATTCTGCAATATTATATCACGCCCAGATCGTAAAGCAAATTCTATTTTTTTTATCTGTAATAGTAAGATGGCCCATTTCTTTCATCTTTCTAGTTCTCCTGTTTTTCTAGCAGTATGGTCCCCAATATTTAAGATGTGGCTTAAATCACAAGTCTTATAATGGTGACGTTACATCACTTACATTTACCCCTTAGTATGCATCCCAGGATTTACCTTTGGAGCTGTTGCCTGCACTTAGTATTCCAAAAGCATGGATTTGCTCCGTTATTTCCCCACACTCTAAAAACATACTGGTAGGGTAATTTGATTCTGCCAAAGATGAACACTAGCGTGTACAGTCTGTATGTGCGGCGCACTTGTATGTTAGCGAGTATAGACTGTAAGCTCCAATGGGGCAAGGGCCAGAATGAATTGCACATATTCTCTGTACAGAGTAGACCTGCGTAAATTAGTGGCACTATACAAATGATAATATTAATCACATATGAATAAGTAGCTGTGTGCAACTAGTGGCTGCTGTGAATACTTTGTATGGAATAAAACACATTAGGAGCCCATTTATCATAGTATATTTGCCTCTATATCCCTGAAAACACCCGTTTTGGTGGGTTATCCACAAATATTAAGTATCTGTCAAATGTAAGAAGGAGGGCCAGCAGCATGTATACCCGATACTTGCCACGACCCCTCCATTGCCGCCCACTGCCGCATCCCCTATAGGTTTCTATGGGGCATGCGATGCTGCCTGATTTACCAATATCCGAAATGCGATACTTTCCGGATATTGGTCCCCACAGCTACCGCCATCTGAAGATAGTGGTAGCCCATTGTAGCCTCTGGGCTAAACATTGGGATTGTAGCTGGCAGAGCGTTCCCCTGGGAACCCTCCTCGGAAGTGACCTCTGTGCTTGTGCGGTCACTCTTAGCTGACCATGCATGCGTAGAAGTCCCGGCAGCCCTCACAGCCTTTCATAACCCCTGCCCTGCATGTGCTGCATGATACATTCAATGGATAGAATTGCATATTGCAATGCGATCCTGGGCAGTAAGAACCCACCCAGATCGCACTGAATATGCGATCCTTGATAAATGAACCGCATTATCTCCACGGAGTGAATTGATTTTTAAGCAGTCGTACACTTATTAACCATGTCACTAGAACGCACAAAGAGATAGAGGAGAGGAACGTGATGCTTTGAAGTGAGAGATATCACATGTAACCAAGAAGACTTTAATTCATGAATCACATTCTGTGGCTTCCTCCAGATTTGACGGATCACTTTTACACAGAGGGTAGTCTTATGTGTCCAGCTGCACTGACTGATCACTGGCCGAGAACATCACTTTCAAATTAATAATGTCACTCAGCACCTCCCCTGTGAACTCCGTGCTTCATGTGTAAACCGGGGTGATGAAAAGGAGGATTCATATAAAACAGCAGTAGATGTGTTTCCACAAAAATCTCACCACCCTAAAATTACAACATGTGGTGGCATTTATGAAAAATGGTTCACAGGACAAAGGTGCTGTATCCAATGGCAACTGCATAGCCATTGTTCTAGCATAAATTAGAATATGAAATTAAAAGGATAGATTGGTTGATATAGATCACAGCATTATCTGAGCGACACCACTGTTAACTGTTTTTAGTATTTCCCAACTCCAGTCCTCAGGGACCTCTGACAGTGCATGTTTTACAGATCTCCTTGGTATCAAATATCTCCCAACTGTCCTGATTTTCCTGCGACATTCACGTTTTTGGGGGGCTGCCCCCTGTTCCACCCACGGGGTGGTGGGAGTTGGGAGCTCACAGAGCGCTGGGCATGCCCCCTCAGTGACGAAAATGGTGGTGAGGCTCGTGATCGCATTAATCCAGCAATGCCATGTCTCCTTTTTGGTCGCACGTGGCTTTACCGCGCAAGGGGATCATGCTTTACACATCCTCGATGTTTGGAGGTATGGTATCACCACTTAATTTGCACAACCTGTGGATGTTTTTTTTTTATATGGGTCAGACAAAAATTAATACACTTGTGCACCAACCTAGAAAACATGAAAACCTAGAAAACATGCACTGTTAGAGGTCCCCGAGTACTGGAGGTAGAAAGCACTGCTTTATAGGATCAGGAAAGTAAAACAGTTACCTCAAATAAGTGCTGTCTGCAAGCAGCCATTTTGTGGACTGCACTGAATAGAACCAGTTCATTTGGAGCCCATTTCCTCACTTTAGGTACTTTGTGCATGCAACCATTTTGTATGCTGAACCAATTATTTTCACAAGAATCAGCTAATCAATTGGCTGGGACACAAATATGTACTCATATGTTGATATTTCAGTGAAAATGACCCAACTCTCAAAAGGACTTTAAGGCCTCAGTGACGTTAAGCTCACAGTATAGATATTCTCCTGAACATTGGCTAACCACCAAAATAACCACTTACACAATATGTAAACGTTCTGGACACACACACATTTATATATATATATATATATATATATATATATATACACACACACACACACACACACACACAAACAACGTAAACGGGCGGCACTTCTCGGTTTTTTTTCATCGTATCCGGACGAAAAATGCTTAATAAATGCATCTGAAATCATGTTGACCACATATGCTGTTCTAATGGGTTTGCTTTATTGAAAAAAACAAAGGAGTGCTGCCCGTTTACTTTGCCTACATAATGTCCCTCTGGATCGTGGGAGGGCACACAGGTATCCCCAATGTTTACTTTTAGTGCCGGTCAAATCTGATTTTATATATATATATATATATATATATATACACACAAAGTCTCATATGTATTAATTGCTTTTACTGGTACAAGATAAAAGGGAGGGAGTGTTCAACGTGTGGCCCAAGCAAGTTTAACGAGTGAGGTTAATGTCTAGTCTTCACTACCATATGTACAGACAGGAGTGACAGGACTAAGCTTTCCCGAAGGTTAACAAAGGTTCAGCAGGTCAGTACAAGGCCATTTTATCAGTCATGTCAGGCTTAGGCCATGTTGTGGCAGATAAGTCTTGGTTTTCCTCTGGTATTGTTTCAGTTAATGCAGTTTTTTGTAAAGCCATTATATTAGGATTATGTTAGTGCATTACCTAGGTAAATATGAGCATTAAAGATTTTTTCATCAAAACTACATTCAAGGGCCAATTCAATTGTACTATGTAAAGTGCTGCAGAGTATGTGCGCAATATAAATAATGGTTAATAACAAGCAATGTGCATTCAGAATGCCCATAACAGCAACACATCCGACAGGGTAATCGCTCATTGTACTTCACATCCCCATAGGAGGAGCGTATGAAGAAGAGCCATGTTGCTTCAACTATAATTTTGAGTGAAGTGCACAGTCGCACATTATTCAGAATTCAATTGGCCTCTCAGGGTCCACTTGTGAGGGACTAAATTATTCAATGTCAGCATTTAATTACTAGCTTACTTATAGTCCGAATATACCAACTTGATAAAGGACTGGCGCGTCTTTAAATTGCATTGTACATGGGTGTAGGTCTGTTGTGGTTTCAGCATGTTCAGATAATGATGTAAGATGACAGTATTAGACCAAAGTTATACCAACATGCTACCATATGCCAAACCGCTTGCAGCAAGTTGAAGTAATACTCATTGATAATTATATAGCTGCCGCAATTATAATTGGTTAAAAGTTTCATACCCAGTTAATATTAGAGCCAAAAGCCTATGTTGCTCCACCACCCCGATGACACATGTAGGAGCAGGATTAGGATTAGGGAGCAAAGACGAAATTTAAGCAAGTTTGGCAAGCCATACAATGCAAGGGGAGAAAATTATATATAGGCCTGCCATAAAATAGGGTGACCATATTATCCCTTTTACCTGGGACGCTCATGAATTACACAGGTTCTGTGGTTGATTAGAACCAGCTGAAATGTAGGCTTGAAGTCAGCCAACCACAGAACCTGTGTAATTCATGAGCGTCCCAGGAAAAAGGGATAATATGGTCACCCTACATAAAATCCCTTTAATCTGGGACACCTTTGATTTACACAGTTACTGCAGCTAATTAAAATCAGGTGAAATGCAGGCTTGAATTTAGCCAGCCACAGAATCCGTGTTATTCGTAGGTATCTCGAATTAAAAGGAAATAATGGCAACTATAACACGTTGCAATAAGGGTAAATACTGGCTGCTTTTGCATGTAGCCTACAAATACTGGACAGCATTATTTTTACCCTGCAATTTAGATTTGATTTTGGACACGCTCCTCACATATTTTATCTGCACATGTTAAATCTGCCCTATGTGCAGTGCAGCATGGTTTTGCCCAGGTGCAAAGTTACCTGCTTTTTTTTTTTTTTTAGCTCCAAACTTTGAATCGGTCCTATAAAGTTTCTGTATGATGTTGCTGGGTTTACTAGTGTATTCCAAAATAGCCATATAAGGGCAACGTGCAAGCGTTTAACCCAGAGATTCTCAAACTCGGTCCTCGGGGGCACACAGTGCATGTTTTGCAGGTCTCCTCACAGAATCGCAAGTGAAATAATTAGCTCCACCTGTGGACCTTTTAAAATGTGTCAGTGAGTAATTAATACACCTGTGCCCCTGCTGGGTTACCTGCAAAACATGCACTGTGTGTGCCCCCGAGGACCGAGTTTGAGAACCTCTGGTTTATCCAAAGTGTTACAAAAATACACAATAATCAACACACTACACAGATTGTTATATAGATATTTTATTGCAGCACATTAAGTTCATAATATACAGAACACATTTACAGAGGTACTAACATACCCAGTGATACAAATGCAAAGGGGCATTTTAAGAGCTTTATCTACAGAAACAAACTATGGGTTCAGACCCACTTTGAGTGCTCGTAAGTTCATAAAGTTACTTTTTTGACTGACAATAAATGTATAAATAACTAGCATACTGTACAAATTAAATATAAAATAAGTGAGTTTATAAAAGCCACTATATACAATTTATGATGTTATACATATATACTTTGTTGGGGCAGGGTTAAATATGAGTTGGGGGTTTAAGCCGTGCTATGGAAGGGTTTGAATTGTGTTGGAAGATTGTCCACAGGATAGACAATTGGACCAGTCTTCATGGCTGGCGGCCCATTTAGCAGCTCCCAGTCACAATTTCGGCACAACTCAACGATAAAAATCTTTAGGAGGATTTTGGCAAACTCTTTGCCTACACAACTGCGCACACCTCCGCCGAATGGAATGAAGCCGAATCGGGAGGCGTCTTCGGGAAAAGGAGTTAAAAAGCGATCTGGGTCAAATTCATCTTTGTTAGGGAAGATTTCTGCAACATCATGAGTGTCTGCAATGCTATATATAACATTCCAGCCTTTCGGAATCTGATAACCCTTGAAAGAAAGAGAAGATGTGCATAAACAACAAGCCAAGGTAATACAGGTAATAACACTATGTAGATGTGACATCCAGCACTGTTCAGTCTTACAGGATGCTGTAAAACTGTAAAAAGGGTCTCCAATTAGGGTCACCAGGAGCCAACTGACCAGCATGAAATTGCCTGCAAGTTGTCAGATGTTCTGATCATGACTGTAAAAGATCTTGTGAACTCACCACTATTAGATCAAAGGGTGACATTAGGGAGAGCACACAATAAAGACAAGTAACAACTGACTTATACAATAGCTGTAGTAATTGTTAAGCTTCAAATTAAAATATAAAAGCCATTTATAGCCATTCCCATTTTTTGTTCTAAAGTGTAACGACTGTGCTAATTGGCATTTTATAGACAATTTATTAATTTAGGGTGTATGGATTGGGTACAGTATAGTATATATCATTTTATTGGCAGAAGGAAAGTATGCATATGTTAGTCTTTAGATATTCTGTAAGAGACTGTAAGGTGCGGGATTGAATGTAGCAGCTAGTTGCCATACTAATCAGGAAAGGCTTAAAATCTAGTGGTCATTTCACGATCGGGATCTTCCTTGGATGCTAAGAGTTCTTAATGCAGACAACAGCATAGCTAACCAACCAGACCTCTTCGGATATAGCATTTTGACAGTAGAAAAGAACCACTTGGCCCATCTAGTCTGCCCTTAACACATGTACACACACACACACACACACTTGCGTTAATTTGTCAGGAGCCACTTGACCTCACAGTAGAATTTGGGATTGTGGTAGGAAAGTGGAGTGAGCAGAGGAAACCCACACATGTACAGGGAGCATATACAAACTCCACACAGTTAGGGATGTGGTGGGAATTTAACCCATGACCCCAGTGCTGTGGGGCAGTAATGCTATACTTACATTTAATACGAATGTTTTTAGTGCAACTCGAAATCCTCCTGGAACTGGTGGGCTTAGTCGGAGAGTTTCCTTCAAGACACAGCCAGTGTATTTAAGTTGTTGTAGTAGGTCTATTGTCAAATCCTTCTTTTCACCAGGTTTATTGGATAAAAGACCCTAAAAAAAAAAAATATTCTCTGTTAGCAGATGCAATTGTTTAAATCAATCTACATTTTATAAAATCAGCAAAGCCCAATAGTACAGGCTGACTTAATACTGTGTTCATTCTTAGCCATTTGTTACCCTTAGCACAAATATCTATTAACCTTTCGATTTCTTAGGGGGTATTTAGCAAAGTTCGGAGAGAGAATAAATTGGGAAAGATAAAGTACCAGCTAACCAGCTTCTACCTTATATTTTACAGGCTATGCTTGAAAAAGTGACAGGAGACGATTGACTGGTACTTTCTCTCACAATTTTATCTGAGCTTTGATAAATATTCCCCTAAAACTGTAGGGAATACGCCAATAAAATGGATTCCATTATTAAACAGTTATAAGAATAACACCCCGCTTTCCTTCAAGGTTAAGAAAAAACAGAACATCTAGGATAGCTTGTGTGGTGATAAAAACTTAGCATCCCCCTAACATTGTTAATTAAATACACAAAAGTAGTAATAGAACAAAGAATGCAACAAGTAGCAACTATGGTAGTCTCGAGAAAATATTACCTTTGACTCAAGCTCTTCCCGGACTTTCTGCACAACTGCCTTGTTAAGCCCAAGGAACGTGATTAAGGATGTGGCTGCACTGGCTGTGGTCCCATGGCCCCCAAACAGAAGTTCTGTTGCGGATTCTTTCAGTGTCTAAAAAAAACAAGAACATCAATCAAAACATTATTACATGGACACATGATGGGGTTCTACCATCAAGCCCTAAAGATACTAGAACAGCAGTGACCAGGAAAAGCCAGTGCAATAGAGTGTACTACACATAAAGCATGCATGTCACTTGTATGTACCTGTAAGTTCACAGGCTCGCCACTCCGTCTGCTGTGATCAATCAGCAGCTGCAGAGCATCTTTGCAGGAGCCATCTGGTTCCTTCCGCAGCTTTTCCTTGATGTTCTCTTCAATTTTGGCATGGATAATATTCCTAGCCCTCAGACCCTGCAACAAAGTGGCAATAAAAGACATTAACACCCACATAAATCATCATACAGAAGATGCAAATTCTGAACCATACTAAAAAAAAATAAAAAAATCCCCAAAGGCTAAGCGGGCATGCTGGTACTTTTAGTGCCACAACAGCTGGAGAGCTGCAGTGTTTCTACCTGTGTGATATGTAGTTTCTACACTCACCCTGTAGAGGCCGCTAAATGGGACATCAATGGGGAGAGAGAAGAGATTCCGGATCATTTCTTCGAAGGCTTCAACCAGTGGCTGCTCCAATGCAGCGTCCATTTGTTCGGGCTCAAAGCCGAGGAGGATCCTCATGGCTATGCGGAACATCAGGCGCTTGACCGCCGGGTAGACCAGGACGCAGGAGCCGCTCTGCAGCCACAGGTCCATTGCGCAGCGCATCTCCTCCTCGATGACGGGCACGTAGTTCTCAAGCGCCTCTCGGGAGAAGGCTTGCATGATGACCTGACGGAAAGCAACAACACCTGCAGTTAGTCTCACCTGCCAAGGGTTAATACGGCACCATCGCACTATGCTAATGGAATTTAATTCAGAAAGAGGTGAAAAGGTAGCCCGCATGGCTAGGTAATCCCTTCTTAAATAGGTGTTGGTAAAGGAGTTAGCCCCCCTTGGAGTTGCGCACCAGGGAAGGGATTAACCCCCTCCTCCCCTCTACCACATCTAATGGATTTATCACAACCACCCAGCGACACTTATTATCTCGGTCACATATTATAGAATCTATAGACCTTCTGTATAAATATTATGTGACACTGGGTTTGAACCACACCAGAGACCTAGATCTGCTATGGAGCAACAGGTTCATGGTTTGGCGAGACCTGGACAGCCGGAGAACGCACTGGACACTGGATGGCGATCTGTAAGCTGTATTAGCGGGTCATTTAACTCTACTGCTTCTTTAGCCTTACAAAATGATGCCATGGACACCTACAGTTCCATGATAACCTACCCCGAGGAGCTGCAGTATGGTTAGCTGTTTTCGGCCAGCTGTTTTGGGCCAGCGCGCAATTACGCACGGATAAAGCGCACAGACGGAGCGCATTGCCTTACTTACTTTCTTCATGTTCTTGTGCTGGGAGTCATGGAGGTTGGACAGGCACCCTGAGCCCAGGATGGTGCGGACCGATGCCGGCCAGTGCACAGACACCAGCCTGTGCTCTCCGAGCAGGATCTGGCGCACGTTCTCTGCGCCCATGATGCGCACCGTGGGAGTTCCAAACAGATGCGTCTTGTAGATGTGCCCATACTTCCTGCGCTTCAGCTGGAGGAATTTCCGTCTCTAGAAGGAAATAACAGTACACGTTAGTCCCAGATCTGCCACCACGCGTGTGCTACTGTACAAGCATTGGGGAAATATGAGGGATGCTGCTTATAAGCAATTATACATTCTGTATACCCCACCAGCTGCTGCCATGCCTAACGCAAGTGCCAGCCATCCACATCATGCAGCACAGCCTGTAGCATGCACCAAGAACAGCACAGCCTGTAGCATGCACCAAGATGCATTAGAAGCAAAGGTAAGCGCACTTACCTGCAGGACCATTTGCAGCGTTTCTCCGAAAAAGGGCAGCCCCATGGTGCCCGGTGGCAGCGGGCGATTGCAGCCAGGGTCCCTATGGCTCAGGCAGTACAGCTCCCACAACTTGACTGCGGTGAAGAAGAGTAGCACTGGCAGCACCAAGGTGCAGAGGGTGCTGGTGACCAGCGTGTAAAGATCCATGTCAGTCACTTGCTGACACACCTTCAGCTTCTACCTGCGCTCAGCCTGAAAGGATCCTGACCTGCCTACTGTTTCCCTACTTACTACACAGCCCCATGCCTCTGCTTTATATACTTTCCCCAGGTCTGCCCCCTTTCTTTCCTGACTTTGGTCAGATAAATTAGTTCACCCAAAGTTCATCTTTAATTGCGGATTGTAGCATCCCTGCAGGACTCCTCCCACCGGGACAAGGCTGCCCAAAATCTTTAACCATTTGGATCCTTTTACCACCTCCAGCGAGCTTCAGACAATCGGCAGCTTCTCCTTTGAAAAGGTGTTAATTCCCCAAGCACAATGTTCAGGAGCTTTGTAACCCCTGTCCCTTCAGCTATGCAAGTCAATGGTCCATTTAATAGAAGGGTGTGTGCTATTTACTTTTCTATTGCATCCTGTACTGGGGTTAATCCCACAAGAGAGCTCATATAGGACACTCACATATCTCCCCATCACAGGCAAATGTTTATTGTACTTATTAAAATTCCACTTGGATATATTTCAGAATTATTCCAAACTTTTAAAGGGATTGATTGCTGGCTAACCAATAAACATATGTTGTGCTACAGAAGGGATCCCAAAGTGTAAAGATATAGTTGTGGGACTAAACAGTCCAGTGTCCAAAATTTGGAATGACCCTTCTATTGGAGCCACCAACATCAACATTAAACAGGAGTAAGTGGATGTAAAACGAATTAAGCTGTAAGCATTTGCACACTTATCTTATTAATGGTTTAATGAATAGAAGAAAAGCAGTAACCGGATATGGATGAGCTATAAATTATTCTAACATTAAATATTGACTGATCAGGTCCCATGTAGAGACCCCCAGTGACTGGGACATCCTGAAGTGGCTGCTAGGTGCACCAAGATCTAGGACAGTGTATGTAGTGCAGAAAAATAACCTGCATTTTTTTTTACAGTATGAAGCATAATGAGGTGCTTAGATGTGGAACATCAAACACTTTCACCAAGAGATATTCCTATCTTATAAAATTAGTGCCTGGCCTGCAGTTCACCCCTAGTCTCAGATTGTATTTACGTTCAGGATCCAGGGAGGAATAAGCAAGGAACAGTAAGTAAGTTCTTAAACTTATGATGCAGGGCTAATCGCTGGTTCAAACTCAGGTCAGCGAGGGAAAGCAAGGTTATATTAGAAGGTAAACACCCCAGCTATTGCCTCCCACTGATCTTTATAGACTACTCAAAAATAGATCACATCAATACTGTAATTCCAATTCCCCTGGGACCATGAAATGATAGGAGTGTGGCATGCTGCATTTTGCCAATAAAAAAAATAATCATTGTGCAATAAATAACATGTCACATTATGGAATCACAGCAGTCCATAGCTTGCGCCACAGGAATGTCAATCAAAGTCACTGCAGGTTCTATTGTAGTTCTGATGTGTATGGTCAGAGCCTGGGAAGGACTGCAAGTCACAGCACAGGTTAAAAAAAAAAAAGGTTGGACTCGCAAGATCTGCCATGCTGTGACTTGTAGTTCCACAACAGGTGGTAAGCCACAAGTTGTTCAAGCTAAGGTTACATGGAAGAACTGCAAATACCTCTAGTCAGTGCTAGGGTCGATCTCCACAACGCTGCCAGCGGAGTTTTCGCTGCTGAAACACGCGAGGAATGTAGCAAGTTTATTGCATATATTATTTCACCCCCAATGTTCAGCTATTATATCTATCTATCTATCTATCTATCTATCTATCTATCTATCTATCTATCTATCTAGATAGATAGATAGTTTATTTTTTGTAAATTTATTTCTCTCTTTTTTAAATTTGACTTGCAGAAGGGGAATTTAATACACTTACGTGTGTGATTGTTGGCTTTCTAGGAGGGTCGGGCTTTGGAGATGCATTAATCAATGATCCATGTTCTGTCTGGATCCATCCAATGCAGGTGACCCGTGTGATCAGTTCAAGTGGTTTCCAAGCACTGGGTTAACCCATTAGTGGCCAAGTCGCATCTTCCCTATAATCCGATCCATATGCATTTACTATTTATATGGCAGATGCCATCACGTCCTCGATGTACATTATTTTTATTGATGGGGATTTGATTACCCAAAAATGACCCCTGTGATTACATTAGGGTTAAGAATCCAGCTCCGTGCTGCTTTCGCCACAGGGTGTAAGAATAAGCCATATGTATCTCAGTGGCAGCAATTTGGAATGCGGACCTCCTGCAGCGTTTTGATGAATGCAGCGACTTTATACCGACTTGTGTCCAGGTGGACTCCTCATTGCTGCACTAGCTGGAAATACTGTGCTAGACGCTGATGGGACAATGCAGACATCAGACCTGGCTCCAGGTGGGTTTATTGTCATTTCCATACATGGAGGGGAAAATAGGGGAAACAATGTATCCAGATCGTCCTTTAGAAATGCCCAATTAATATTCAGCAGTTGGATAATGGCACTAAACAGAGTGCACAGCATTAACCAGGGGTCATGTTTTGGCAAAACAAACTTTTCTCCTATTTGGATACAAATCAAGGTGTTGTTACCTTTTCCATTCAGTGGCTTCACTAATAATCTGGTTGTCTTGTGGCTCCCAAAAGCAAAGGCAGAATATAAAGAAGAGTATTTGGTAGATTGGAAACAAATGTATCCAGCAACATTGCAAGGGATATTGTCAACAAGAAAATATTTACAAATAGTCAAAATAAACATAATTTATAGTTAAAGTGGAACTAACCATCTGTTTCTATCCATAAGTGGTAATATATTCCTGTTAATATTATTCTCTGGCTAGTGATGGAGTAAGGGGCCTATTTATGAAACCCTGTGCAAAAGACAAAACTATCGCAGCTTTTCACGCAATAAAGATTTAAATTGCATTCTATTTAGCAATCTGGGGCTTCTGTTATGCTGCTTTCAGATCGCAAATGCCGGATCCCACCCGGTAAGAGAAACGTGTCCTTACCGGGTGGGATCCGGCATTTGCTCTCCTCTGCTGGCTTTCCGACCCGGCAATATACCGGGTCAGTTGCCATAGCAGCGGTGGGCGCAGCAGCAGCAGGGGTGGGGGTGGAGGCGGCGCTGGGAGATGAGCTCATCTCCTGCGCCGCCTCTCCCTATGCTGTGAATGGGAGCCGTGTCGCATCGGAACGGCTCCCATTCACACTGCGCCAGACCCGGTATTCAACCCGGTAATAACCCTTCTTTTTAACCGGGTTGAATTACCGGGTCAGGCGACCCGCTAATTCTGAAAAGGAGCTTTCACATTGCACACTGACCCGTGTCGACACGGCATATTGCCGGGTTATTTGTGCGATGTGAAAGGGGTATTAGGAGGGTATTTTCCTCCTCACCATAAACATGTATCAGTTGTTGCCATATATGCCTTGGGTCCTTCTATGGCTAATCTTCCACAGTGTAACCTTTGTAGCATGCCCAACATGGCTGCCTCATCTGGTACGCTCATGGATGGGATGAAAAAGACATGGACCTGACTGTTAATGGTAGGACCCTACTCCTAGCATCAAGACGCTGCAACCACCCATTCTGTGTTATCTCTTCTAGGCGTTACCTATTCCACCCTGCGTAATCCTACGTAGTGCGCCCAACATGGCTGCCTCACCTGGTACCTTTCATAGGTGGATTATGTAACCTGTGGAATTTATTACCCAATATGTCTGTACCAACCCTGCAGTATGCCTATTGTGCGCTATAGGTTTTCTCTTTTATATATCTACAGTAGGTGGTTTGTCTATTGCTGCATTACTCAATCTTTCGTACTATGGGCCTAATTCAGCATGGAATGCTGCTGCGGCAGTGTTCGCATGCTGATGCCCTGTGCAGTGTGCGCCTTCTCAGAAGCCGCACTGCGGGTGCGCACACAGGGAGATGCGATAGCATCTCACATGTGCGAACGCCTCTGCCTGATGGGCGGGAGGAGGCATTGCAGTGGCCTTTTAGGTGCGTCATGGCGGCAATGGGGGAGGCGCTGTCCAGACAAAGCAGGCATTTCCGGACCTTTTGTGGGCCGCGGCGGCTGTGTGATATCACACGCAGGTGCTGTGACCCAAAAGATGGCGGGTTGCCTTAGCAGCTAGGCTGCGTAGGTAGAGGGCAACCCTGAATATGCAAGAGCATCACCATTGTGTGATGCTCTCACACGGTTGCGGGGGTGGGGGCAGGACCCGGCCTGCGGGGTGGACTTGCTCTGTGTTGGGCGTCCCCCTGCATGTCAGTAAAAAGGGTCATAGATGTGCGATTTTTCGCACATATACGATCCATGCTGAATTAGGCCCTATGTGCTTTGTTTGATGTGAAGCACCCTGAGTCCTGTTGGAGAAAGAGCGCTATATAAATAAAATGATTATCATTATTGGCTTGAACATCATCTGCAATATTGTCACGATTTTCAGCATTTGTACCTGTCTTTTCCCCGCTATGCTGGAACATACTTCTCATGGCAGCGGTTGCGTTAACACGCTGTCCCTGCAGGCAGTCTTTTGATACATCCAAAAAGTCTGACCTGCTCTGTCTAGTATTGCACATGGTCCAATATCAATATCACATACTGATGGCCCATCTCTTTACATTATATATAGTGTATATACTTATATGCACACAATATATGTCCTTCCTGGCGCATGTTGCAACATACCCCGTCACAGTCTGTCCTTTCCCATGGCTTTCCCTAGCTCCCGGTCTTAGGGACACTGCAACAAGCTGGGGCATACTCCTGTCCCCAGCATTGCACCTATAATGCTATACAGTAGCGCTGTACAAAGAGCACTTACACTGTCAAGGGGATGCAGTCAATTTACCTCCAATCAAAATCCCGACGGTCGAAATACCGACACCAATTGACCGACGGTCAAAATCCTGACAAGGTCAAAATACCGACCTTTAAAATACTGACAAGGTCAAAATACCGACATGTAAAATGCCGACAGGTCAAAATACCGACATGAGTTTTTCATGATTTTTTTCATTGAAACCAACTTGTTCATACTTTACCATCCCAGTGGACCTGGAGGGGGAATACAATAGTGTGCCGAGCGCAGCGAGCGGTACACTTATATGGTGTCCATGTCGACCTATGTCGACATACACACAAACAACTAAAAACACATGTCGGTATTTTAACCTGTCGGCATTTTAGATGTCGGTATTTTGACCTTGTCAGTATTTTAAATGTCGGTATTTTGTCCAATGTCGGGATTTTGACCTTGTCGGGATTTTGACCGTCGGTCAATTGGTGTCGATATTTTGGCCATCGGGATTTTGATTGGAGCTATTTCATACCGATCACCTGTCAAGAACACTGGCAGTGTACTTGTAGAATGAGGGGGAGGAGAGCGAGTTTCAGCCAGCTGCAGGGACTGATTGTATGATATATAGTATCCATCTGTTCCTAGAGTTTTCTGCTGGAATAAGGATATGCGTCATTCTCAGACGGTGTAAAATAAGGAAAGACTATCAGGGTTCTTTTTTTTTTTTTTTTTTTTTAATTGTTTATTTTAATTTTCAGGGTATAAACTTTACAGGGTACAAACATTACTGCAGCCTTCCCCCTTACATGGGATGGGCTGTTCTGTCTAGCATAACATAACCGATAACTGATATATAACCTTAAAAATAAGGAACATGTGGTTCCCACATTGCAAAGAAACAGCAAAGAGTTATGTCTCAGGGTAGACAGAGACTATTCAGGTGGGTGGGAACCGACACACAGGTTCATTAGTATGACTGCAGGAGGGTAGAGACTAAAGAGGTAGAACCTGAGAGGCGAGAAAAAGAGACAGGGGAGATGGGGAGGGAATAGAGTAGGAGGAGAGGTGGCAGGGTTAGGGAAATTCCGCTGGTACGCCCCCGTTTTGCGTTGGTACGCGCATGGCGTTAGTATTAAATGGAAAGTGCTACTCGGGGGAACACGAAAAGGTTATGTTAAGGATATCCTCTGAGTTACTTGTCGGGCTAGGAGAGTACAGGGGTCATAGTAGTATGGCCGTCGAGCTCCCGGGGGGTCGAGCTCCGTGTGCGGGGGCCTGTGAGTCAAACCAGAGTTCCCATATTTGAAGGAACTGAAAAGATCTGTTATGGAGGTATGCCGTGATTTTTTCCATGCTTGCGAAGTACCATATTTTGTTGATGACCTGTTGTATAGGGGGGGACTCCCTCTTTTTCCAGTTTAGGGCAATTGCGCATCTAGCCGCGTTCAAGATCTGTGTCTGTAATTTACCAGAGTTCGGAGGTGCGTTGGCAGTGGGGAGGCCTAACAGAAAGGACCAAGGATCTTTGTATATCCGGGTCTGGAGCACTGTACTCAGCAAGTGGGCGACTGAATCCCAGAATAGCTCGATTTTAGGGCATGTCCACCATATATGGAGGAAAGAGCCGTGACCGCCGCATCCTCTCCAGCACAGTGGCTGGGAGGAGGGGAACATTTTGTGAAGTCTAGAGGGGACTAGATACCACCTATATAAGATTTTATATGCGTTTTCCTTAACTAGGGTTGAAATCGAGGATTTCGCGGCAGCCGCAAAGACATCTGACCAATCATAATCATCTGGTATCGGGCCAAGGTCCTGTTCCCATCTGAGTATAAAAGCCGGGGTCGTCTCCTTATCCCCTACCTGGAGAAGGGAATACAGTTGTGTCAGGGTTCTTTTTTAATGTTTTTCTGCTACCTGAATAGCAGAAAATGTTAAGTGCTGTAGAGTGCAGTGGCTCGCTCTATACAGTGTGATGTTGTAGGAGTGTGGCATTAACGGAAAATATATTTACAAATGTTTCTGCGTGATTTAAGTGAAATCTTGCTTGCTAAATAGACCCCAAAGTGCTGAGACAAATTGCAGTAATGCCCTGTCCCAATAGACATTTGAGGGGACTGGGGGAAGCAGCCAGGGGCGGATTGGGAACAAAAAGCGGCCCTGGAAAAATTTGTACTAGTGGTCCCGCATGGGCAGCACTAGAGGTGTAAGGTCTATCCATGGGCCATGGCAGCAGCACCCTCCCACCAAGACTTTCCAGATAGTGGGCATGTCCAGCATCAAGGGGGAAGTTAAAAAGAAATAAAATTAAATATTATGAGCACATTATATGATACACCTTCAGAATTTAGGAAACTATATAATTCTTTAGAAAGATATATTTTCTTGCTTATTACACCAACCGCGTATCCCAATCACTATTCACTCAATCTTATATGTCAGCCAAGCAGGCAGACAGAGCATACACTAGATCATCTGCAATCACAGGCTATGTGGCAAAGTCATTTTCATATATGCAAATTATTTTGCATCTTATTCATTATGTCGATAAAAAGGACCACATGTCCTCAAACAAAAAAGGCCCCACGGGTGCGTCAGCCCACCGGGAATCTTCCCAGAGCGCCCCGGGCAGGAAAGGGCCGTGGCCTAATACAGGGGGCGTGGTGAGTCACGCCCCCTGTACATTGAAAGCGCCGCTTGAATGCTGAGCGGTGCGCGATGACGTCATCGCGCACCGCACAGCAAAAGGTCCTCTTCACGAAGAGAAACTAGACGCTATGCGTCTAGTTCCCTTCGTGGAGAGGACCTTTGCTGTGCGGTGCGCGATGACGTCATCGCGCACCGCTCAGCAGTTACTCTCCACGAAGGGAAACTAGACGCATAGCGTCTAGTTCCCTTCACAGGAGGCGCCGAGGACGGGGACGGCAGCGGGCAGCGGAGGCGGACGGGGGACACAGCGGGCAGCAGTGGCGGATCTTGCCACGGTGCGGCGCCCTCCGGATGGCGCCAGCGCCCTCCGGAAGGCGGCGCCCCGGGCAAAAGTCCTGCTTGCCCGTGGCAAGAACCGCCACTGCGTGAACCCTATGGCCAATCCGCCTCTGGAAGCAGCAGAGCACAGCAGTTGACCAGTTAATTTGAGAAAAGTTTAGAAAGCCCCATAAATATTATATGCCCATTACAGCCCAGTGAATCTGTACTTTTAGGGTCATACAAGTGCTTTTATATTATGATTTTCCACTTCCACAGCCCCATACCTAATTAATATATTGCATTTATTGCTGCTGGAAAAGTGCAGCGCTCTTCAGTCTCATCAGGTATAACGAGCGCTTAAAATATTGGCCCTCATTCCGAGTTGTTCGCTCGGTAAATTTCATCGCATCGCAGCGATTTTCCGCTTAGTGCGCATGCGCAATGTCCGCACTGCGACTGCGCCAAGTAAATTTGCTATGAAGATAGGATTTTTACTCACGGCTTTTTCTTCGCTCCGGCGATCGTAGTGTGATTGACAGGAAATGGGTGTTACTGGGCGGAAACACGGCGTTTTATGGGCGTGTGGATAAAAACGCTACCGTTTCCGGAAAAAACGCGGGAGTGGCTGGAGAAACGGAGGAGTGTCTGGGCGAACGCTGGGTGTGTTTGTGACGTCAAACCAGGAACGACAAGCACTGAACTGATCGCAGATGCCGAGTAAGTCTGAAGCTACTCTGAAACTGCTACGAGGTGTGTAATCGCAATATTGCGAATACATCGTTCGCAATTTTAAGAAGCTAAGATTCACTCCCAGTAGGCGGCGGCTTAGCGTGTGCAATACTGCTAAAATCGCCTTGCGAGCGAACAACTCGGAATGAGGGCCATTGTGTGGCAGGTAAATTGCTCTGCCCTGAGCTATTCGGGGCTGCATCTCTGCTTGTTTTTCTTTGCAGCCTTAGGATATATCAGTGGTAAATGCACCTTCTGGGGCTTAACATGTGAAGAAACTCTAAGATTCTTGCACTTAACGTGGAAACACATCCAATGACCCGCTGTCGGCCTTTTGAAAAAAAAGTTTGAGCGACTAAGGGGTCTGTTCATGAAGCAGTGAAAAGAGTGGAGAAGTGAGCCAGTGGAGAAGTTGCCAATCAGCATTAAAGTAACATTTATAATTTGCATACTATAAAATTGTACGGAGCAGCTGATTGGTTGCCATGGGCAACTTCTTCACTGGCTCACTTCTGCTCACTTTTCACTGCTTCATGAATAGACCCCTAAAACTCTTGTGTGACATCCTCTACATCTTTCTTAGAGAAATTAATGATTTTAAAGTGACTATACATTGTGCTTTAAGCAGGCAGTGAATGCGCTTTAAGCAGGCACTGAAATGCGCCAATGTGACACCACCCCTAGCGGCCTATTTATGAAGCAGTGATAACCATTTGTTATCACTTTCACTAGAGAAAAGGATAATCTCCACTTCTTCCAAATTACCAAGATGTAAACCTCACGTACAGTACATCACAGAATTCAATCAATTGATGCTGTTGCCAGAAACCAGTATAGGGATGGCAACTTGACGCAATTTTACAGTTTTCGCCACTAGTGTTACAATCCTGATGAGAAGAAGAAAACCTTTTGCAGATGAGCAAGGTTTTCTCTGGGGCTCCCAAAGAAGCAGGGCAATCTGATATATAGGCATAGCTTGGCACTATTGCAGCAAGGTGGCAAGGAAGGAAGTTTTGAATATAACCTTTTCAGTGTACCAGAACTTCTCCAAACTAGATAACCGAAGTGTGCCCTGCATACTTAGCACTTCCTGAGCCTCTTATGAGTGAACCCTGCTACGATTAACCCTGCCCACGGTCAAATAGCAGTACAGAATTCTGAAGCATATTTTCACCTCCAGGCTCGAATTTAACCTGGGCAAACTAGCTTCATAAAAGGAAAGTCAGGGAAGCCAGTAGCATTTCTATTACTCACCCAGGCTTGAACTGGCCCACAGGGGTACAAGGGAACCACCGGTGGGCCCTACTGCCTGGGGCCCACCTCCTGCTCTAAGGATCAGGTTCCAGACTGTGCACTTGAATTATACATTATACATATGTTACCTTATACTGGACTACAGTGGCAAACGCAGGATTTGCATGGGGGGGTTTCCAGAACTGGGTGGAGCCAATCATGGGGGTGGGGACTGAGGTGACCCAGTATATGCTGGGTCCGTAAAACTAGTGTGTGTGTGTGTATATATATATATATATATATATATATATATATATATACACACACACATATCTACACATATATAAATACCATATATACACCTATATATATATATATATATATACACATATACATAGCATATTAAACATGCATACACATATATATATATATATATATATATGTATCCAAGAAGAGTACAAGCACTCACCACTTCCTTGATGATAATGAATTTATTATACCTCACAGGTGTATCTCACATAGAGATGAACGACAGCATGTCAGCAAAAAGGTCGACGCTTCGGCTCCATCCGAGCCTTTGTGAAGACAGACAAGATCACATCAGGCTGCTGGGTGTTAACCTGATGTGATTTTGTCTGTCTTGACAAAGGCTCGGATCGAGCCGAAACGTCGACATTTTTGCTGACATGCTGTCGTTCATCTCTATGTGAGATACACCTGTGAGGTATAATAAATTCATTATCATCAAGGAAGTGGTGAGTGCCTGTACTCTTCTTGGATATATTTTGGACTATTTAAGAGCCCTTTATGGAGCACCGCCCATAATGATGTAATTTGCAGCAGTGAGTGTGGATTCATTGTATATATATATATATATATAGAGAGAGAGAGAGAGAAAAAGATTCAGAGGGGGCACTCTCCAGACTTTTTTCATAAACAACTGTTCATTTATTAGTAATATACTTTACATGATCAGCATTTCCTCAAGCGCTTTCATCCGCGGTTCTTTGGTCGGTTTCACTTCACCTATTCGAGAGCGTGCTTTTTCCAAACATTTGTTGATGGTATCTTTGCTATACCCCCTCTGAGTAAAGCGAGCCTTCATCTCCACAATCTGATTTTCGGCAGTCATTGGATTTGTATTGTTTCTCAAAATTCGCATAAATTGCGAGATCGGCAGGCTAGATCTCAAAGCTGGCGGATGGTTACTTGTGGCGTGTAGAATCGTATTGCGATCCGTCTCTTTTCTGAACAGAGTAGTCCCCAATTTAGTACCAGCCCGGAAGATGGTCAAGTCCAAAAAGTTAATAGACTTCTTGTCTGATTTTTTTTTTGGGGGGGATGTATTTTTGTTGTGGGGAATCCTCAATACTGCTCTGCCTGGCTCTAATACCTTTGTCTGTGCATGTTACATGCATTTGACCACTTGTAGTTGCTTTATATATGGCCCAATATAGGTGGAATTATCTATATTGGTTAAATCCGGAATGACAGCTTGCCTATCTATGATATAGTTCGGATGTGCTTAAAGTATAGGTCTCTGACTTCCTGTTTGCGTTCCGGATGGGCACTTCCGGCCGTGTGACGTTTGCGTTCCACGGACCGGAAGTGCTCCGCTCCGGGACTCGGCGGTTTTCAGTGAGGTGTTGTGGCGGCTCCGTTGTCCCCGGTATGGTGGGTGTGAGCTCAACTACTTGTGCTCCCTGATGGGGGTGAGTTTGTTATGTTGCTATTTCGTTTCCCTATAAAAAGAGGTAATTTACTGAGGAGAAGCCTTGTCTCTCCTTGATGACATCACATTTTTTTGGGCGCCGTTTTTCAAGTGGCTAGGGTATTTAGGGCCAGTCAGGCAGGATCAGTGTTATTGCTGGATGTCTGGATCTTTTGCTCACGGTTGGTGGAAGTTGTGGTTTTTGTACAGTGCCTCCTGAGGAAGGCCCTTGCTTTGGGCCGAAAGCGCTTGAGGAAATGCTGATCATGTAAAGTATATTACTAATAAATGAACAGTTGTTTATGAAAAAAGTCTGGAGAGTGCCCCCTCTGAATCTTTTTCTCTACATTTGGATACCTGGGTATTCGAGTGGACACCCCAGCGTTTACATAATTTGAAGATGTGAGTGCAACCGTCTGTTGGATATATATATATATATATATATATATATACACACACACACAGTAAACGTATATATACACATGTATATATATCGTGTGTGTGTGTGTGTGTGTGTGTGTATATACATGTGTATATATATGCATGCACATGGATATATACTGTATCTACTATAATTAAAATAAAGTAAACTTTTATTAAACACTTACAAGTGCCACCAGGAAGACAGCAGGCTGCAGAGGACGCTAGACAGCCATTAATAATACTCATGCAGAAAAAAGAAAAAACATTTTTTGGTGAAGGGGGGTTTCTGGGTGCTCGGAAACCCCCCTGGGTGCGCCACTGGACTATGATATATTTTCTACAGTGCATTGCTGTTATTACTGTGTTATTAATCTGGTACATTATCATGCATGCAGCAGCTGAATTTACTGTATATATTTATGAAGGGGCCTAGACGTTGCACTCTCTAATGGTTAGTCAAACCTATGAGGTGGCAGGCCACCCCCGCTCTGCAGACTGGCCACACCCCTAACATGGGCCCCTACCACTGCATTCCCCCGGTGGGCCCTACATGCCCCAGTCCGACACTGTACTCATCTATTACTTTTATGAATGTTTGTATATGGTGTAATGGTGGTGGCACCCCAGGCGATTTTTTTTGTCTTGTTATACTGGACATCTGGCACCCAAAGAGAAAAATGTTGCCTACCCCAGTGATATATAACTTCCCACTCCTTTTATTGCCCATCATATTAGAGCTATTTTGCGGTAACCTTCCGGTGCTGATTCTGGACAGGGCTGCCATCAGAAATTGTAGGGCCTGGGACTGACAAAATTGTCAGGGCCCCCCTTCTCGAACCCTTGGTGTGCCTGGTGAGGCCTCTGGCAGAGCCGTAACTAGACATTTGTCCTGTGCCAGAATAAACACTAGTGCCCCCCATATCTTGAGGACAACGTGTGCCCCAAAAAGGGGCATGGTCTCTTGTGGATGGGGCATGGTTACACGATAGTACCCTTAATTAAAATTATGCTACAGCATTACCCTTTAGACATGTTACGCCACACAGTAACTCCCCTTACACACGTTACGCCACACATTTGTACCCCTTATACACAGTAAGCTACACAGTAGTACCCCAATACACCGTATGCCACACAGTAGTACCCTTACACAAAATATGCCACACAGTAGTACCCATTACCCATTATACACAATAAGCCAGTCAGTAGTACCCCTTATACACATGTTGCACCTTATTGATAATAAAAATCACTAGTCCAGCAGCTAGGTCACGCTTAGGTAGAGGTGTGGGGGGGGGGGGGGTGCACACATTAGAATTCAATATTGAATCAAATAACAACTAATTATTTTTCTTTAATAGTTGAATCGTAATATCCCCCCTCACATAAGACTCACCTAGCTGCAGGACAAGTCATTTTTATTGGTCTTTTTTATAAGCTGTAATAACAGTTGTCAATTTCCACCACAACTTCCCCCTCCGACCCCCCTCAGCCCTGTCCCTCCATGGCAGGTTCTTACTGTATGTGTGGGAGAGTCTGAGACAAGCGGGAGCTGGAAAGTGCCAAGACTGACTGTGGATGTCAAGCCGGGACAGACGTGCAGGAGCTGGAAGGCACCGGAGCTGACTGCGGAGGCAGAGCCGGGACAGACGTACGGAAGCTGAAAGACCAGTTTTGGCAACAGGACCCAGCTTCTCTCGCTCCACCTGTTACCCTGCTTAGCGCCTGTAAGCTGACCCCTCCTCCAGTGCTGAACCGCTGAGTGGTTGAATACCTGCTGGAGCGGCAGGTATGCAGAGCGTAGCCGCAGATATGATTGTACGGGCCTCGGGCCCCCCAATCTGTCTGGGCCCGGGACTGCTGTACCTGTAGTCCCCCCTTGATGGCGGCCCTGATTCTGGATATGACATTCGTTTTTGCTAGATTGGTTCTAATTTTTGAGTTACATGCAGTGTCGGACTGGATCATGAAGGGCCCACCGGGGGTATGCAGTGGTAGGGGCCCATGATTAGAGGTGTGGCCAGCCTCCAAAGGGGGTGTGGCCAGCCACCGCAGAGGTTTGGCTAACCATTATAGAGTATCATTCAAGTGCACAGTCTAGAACCTGATCCCTAGAGGAGGAGAGGCAGTGGGGCCTACCGGTGGTTTCCCCTGTACCCCTGTGGGCCAGTCCGAGCCTGGTTACATGGAAAAGAAACAAGAAAAACACAGTCAACAACGCAAACTGTTTTACTGCCAACTGACAGTGGCCGATCACCGGGAATATTCACTTGTCTCACCTTCTAGAATGTTCTGATAGATTCCCATTTGCATGCGTTATGGCTAAGTTCTCTATTATTTGAGGGTATCCATTATCTCAAGAACTAAAGGCAAATTGAAAAACACGACTTTTATTTCTGAATTCAGCAACCCCAAAATACCCTACATTTGTTCAAATATCCTTGGTAACTAAACTTTTTATTTGGTCTGTGTAATGCAGGATCTTGTTAAATAGAAACCTCCTGAGATCTGCAGGACTAAAGCTGAGTACATGAAAGACTATATGTTGCCTGATTCGGCGGGTCGGACTGACATCTGGCACATCGTTTGTACCCGCTATGTCACTGACGATGCACGCTCCTGCAGGTCATCAGCGAGATCCTCCGTCAGCCCTACACATAGGGCCGATGGAAGACATCACTAGCGAGGGCCATGCTGCCGAGTGCTGTATAGCCGATGCTGTCACTCCATCGCTGCAAGCATCGGCAAATGTGCATGCACTTGCTGATGGCGGGTCCCATCGCTGGGTACACACATCGTCTAGTGCAATGGTTTTCAAACTGTGTGCCATGACACCCTGGGGTGCCTCTGGGCACTTGCAGGTGTGTCCTGGGTTGGTGGTCCAGGACCAATTCAAATTATTTTTGGTGAATGTTATAGAAAAAAACAGTGCTGATGGCTGCCAATCATAAAATATGTGTACAAACAGACACAAATCCTGTCCTTTGCCACATAACTGAACCTAAGGATGACATAAACACAATTTACTTCATCTAATATTTCTTTCTAAATTTCTCAATAAGAAACTTTTGGCCTAGTGGTGCCGTAAAAATGTTTTCTAATACTCTAGGGCGCCGTGACTCAAAAAAGTTCGGGAACTACTGGTCTAGTGTGTACCCACTTTTACAGTAACCTAGCACTAGCTACGGTCCAAAGTTGGTCACACACTGGTCCTCCCTTTCAGCCCAAGCACAATGATCTGTGCCCAAGACATAAGAGACCAAATAATTTGGGACTGGGGTCACTTCCAGTGTAATTAAGCATGTTAGCGTGTTTGGAACAGACTGCATTTACCAAATGGTCTAATAATAATCTGATTAACACATGCAGTGATATAGGTCCATTTCCCCTATAGCCATACTAGTGATAGCACATCATAGAAACATAGAATGTGACAGCAGATAAGAACCACTTGGCCCATCTAGTCTGCCCCTTTTTTAACCATATTGTCACCTCAAACCCTATTTGATCTTTATTTCTTTGTAAGGATATCCTTATGTCTGTATGTTTAAATTGCTCTACTGTCCTCTATTACCTCCTCTGGGAGGCTATTCCTCTTGTCCACTACCCTTTCTATGAAGTCATTTTACCTCAAGTTTCCCCTGAACCTACCTCCCTCTAGTCTCATTGCATGTCCTCGTGTCCTAATACTTCTCTTCCTTTAAAAAAATTCCTCCCTGTGTCTTGTTAAAACCCTTGATATATTTGCAAGTCTCTATCAGGGCCCCCTTTCCTTTCTCTGCTTCAAACTATTCATGCCTTTCCGGATACGTTTTGTGATGTAGGCCATGCACCATTTTAGTTGACCTTCTTGGAACAGTCTCTAATTTATTACTATCCGTCTGAAGATATGGCCTCCAGAACTGGACATAGTATTCTAGATGTGGCTGTGCCAATGACTTATATAGAGTGACCATATTATCCCTTTTACCTGGGGATAATATGGTCACTCTAATTTATACAGTGTCATTATTACTTCTTACACTGACCAACAATATTTTTTTTTTTTTTGTAATGGTTAGATATTGCTCAGGATACAATATTATTATTATTACAGGTTGAGTCTCCCTTATCCAAAATGCTTGGGACCAGAGGTACTTTGGATATGGGATTTTTCCGTATTTTGGAATAATTGCATACCATAGTGAGATATCATAATGATGGGACCTAAATCTAAGCACAGAATGCATTTATGTTACATATACACCTTATATACACAGCCTGAAGGTAATTTTAGCCAATATTTTTTATAACTTTGTGCATTAAACAAAGTGTGTCTACATTCACACAATTCATTTATGTTTCATATACACCTTATACACACAGCCTGAAGGTCATTTAATACAATATTTTTTAATAACTTTGTGTATTAAACAAAGTTTGTGTACATTGAGACATCAAAAAACAAAGGTTTCACTATCTCACTCTCACTCCACAAAGTCCGTATTTCGGAATATTGCGTATTTCGGAATGTATGGATATGGGATACTCAACCTGTATCATCATTACCTTTTATTTATATACATAAACAGAATGAACAAAACAAGACAAAAGTGACTTAAAGTGCATTGCAGGACATGGGCAAGGTTTGTAAACGCTGCAGCATCAGCAGTGAAAGTTGTTTCTTATTCATCCGTGCACCAATTTACAATTGCCCTGCGCTCTATTCATCAAAAGGTAAATGCAGCATGAATTGGCTAAAAAAAATGAACATTAAAAGATCAGAAAAGGAATTGTATGGTTTGTATTATTATTATTATTATTATTAATAATAAAAAAATACAAAAATACTGCAAGCATGGTTCATTTTGCAGCATTTTAAATAATTTACTCACACTCCCATTGAACGCAGTGTTTAGGACAGTATAGATGTTTTCCTCACCTAATGCAGCATAGCTTAGGTGCTTCAGTTGAGTATAGACTTTAACTGGTCAGACTCCATTTCAATAATCCAACTAGTTGTCTGGTTAGAACAAAAATCTGTTCATGTATGGTTGCAAATAACGATCATCCATTTGCTCCCAAATGCCAGCAAATGGCCAAAAACGGTTGTTCAGGCAAAGTTGTTAAAAAAAATGATTTAACCAATTTGTCTGTACGTCCATTTTCATCTGTTTTCCGGTGTTTGGGAGCGATTGGTTGATGTCATTTGCTCCTATACATTACTAGATTTTAATTTCACTATACCATAAGAGGAAGGGATAAATGGTATTATAGAAAGATAATTTTCCTGGTAATTGTATAAATCTTATAACAGACAAGTTTGCTTTAATTTTGTAGAGAAGTTTCCTCCAAAAATATTGCTTTGTAGTGATAAAAAAATAATTCTGGACTATTTCATGATAATTCACCCACGGGCTATTACTATTTTGCTAGCACAAAAGAATGTTCCCATTTATCCCATACATTTATTTATTTTTTGTTATAAAACCGATGTTATTTTAATTGTCCCTTTCAATCTTTATGTCTCCCATATGTTGAACAAATCTGTTTTTGTAATTATACTGTGCTTGAAAACAGGGACGGTTCTAGACTTTATCCCCCCCCCCCAATATAAAACAGGGATAGTGTGCGCCAGAGGTGCGTGGCAAATATATAGAGGCGTGGCTTCATGAGGAAGGCCCGTGGCCACAGACTAGTACCAATTCACATTATACCGCACAGTAGTATCCATGAGTCACATTACACCAAGCAGTAGTACCCCTCATACACATTATGCCACGTTAGAGCCCCTTAAACATTACACCACAGTAGAGCAGAGTCCCTTATAGGTAGAGCTCCTTTTATGCTCGTAACACCAGTTAAAGCCCGATTTATACACATTACACAAGGTAAAGCACCTTGCACACACTATGCCAGTTAGAGCCTATTATACATGTTGTGCCAGGTAGAGCCCCTTACACACGTTATGCCAGGTAGAGCCTCTTATACAAGTTATGCCAGTTAGAGCCTCTTACACACATTACACCAGGTAGAGCCTCTTACACACATTGAGCCAGGTAGAGCCCGTTACACATGTTACACCAGGTAGAGCCCCTTACACACATTAATCCAGGTAGATCCTCTTATACACATTGTGCCAAGTAGAGCCTCTTATACACATTGTGCCAGGTAGAGCCCCTAACACACATTTCACCAGGTAGAGCCCCTAACACACATTACGCCAGGTAGAGCCCCTAACACACATTGTGCCAGGTAGAGCCCCTAACACACATTGTGCCAGGTAGAGCCCCTAACACACATTGTGCCAGGTAGAGCCCCTTATACACATTGAGCCAGCTAGGGCTTATTACACACGTTACATCATGTAGAGCCCCTCTATAGAGAGAGAGTGTGAGTGTGTGTGTATGTGAGCCGTCCGCCCTGCTGCCGGTGTCCCCATCACTTATCAGCTCTCTGGGTCCAGCCACGGCAGTAGGACCCCCAGCTGGACCCAGGTATCTCCTACTTCCAACTGCGGTAAGTTCATACCTCACTTCTGACCAGCATGAAGCTGGAGATGGCCGCGCTGAGCAGGCAGGTACACGCAAATCAGATGATGCTGGTGTGGTGGCTGCGGCCGCGCCCTCAGGCCATAGTGCTCAGTGCAGCTGCCTGCTAGACTGCACCTAATACCGCCACTGATTGAAAATGTTATTCTCCAGGGTTAGACAACCTGCGGCATTCCAGTTGCTATGGAACTACACATCCCATTATGTCCAGCCACAATTTTGCTGGTAAGACATGCTAAAACTGTGGCAGGGCATGCTGGGATGTGTAGTTCCACAGCAGCTGTCACAGGTTACCTACTCCGACTCTACTCCATGCATTGATAAATTAATTGATGCATATGTAACCAATGCAATGCAGTATATGGATTAGACTGTTGTATGGTATTCAGAACTGAAATATAGTAAAAATATTTTATTTAATTAATGTTTTTCAACTGGTTACAATAAAAGCTTAAGATATAATTGGTCATGTTTTACCTAATAGATGCCCAGTTTCTTCTGAAAGGCCTACAAGAAAATTACATTGAGAAAATCTGATCATTGGGATATAAAAAGCCACCTTATTGCTAGTATAATGCTGACCATTATAACAATAAAGTTTTGAAAATAGGAAATTCAAACTCTGTAATTTAACAAAAGTACCCCATGTAGTAAGACAGTTGCAGTACCCCATGTAGTAAGACAGTTGCAGTACCCCATGTAGTAAGAAAGTTGCAGTACCCCATGTAGTAAGACAGTTGCAGTACCCCATGTAGTAAGACAGTTGCAGTACCCCATGTAGTAAGAAAGTTGCAGTACCCCATGTAGTAAGACAGTTGCAGTACCCCATGTAGTAAGAAAGTTGCAGTACCCCATGTAGTAAGAAAGTTGCAGTACCCCATGTAGTAAGAAAGTTGCAGTACCCCATGTAGTAAGACAGTTGCAGTACCCCATGTAGTAAGAAAGTTGCAGTACCCCATGTAGTAAGACAGTTGCAGTACCCCATGTAGTAAGAAAGTTGCAGTACCCCATGTAGTAAGAAAGTTGCAGTACCCCATGTAGTAAGAAAGTTGCAGTACCCCATGTAGTAAGAAAGTTGCAGTAAAAAAAATAATTAAAATAGGACAGTTGCCGCTCTCTTATGTCCTGAGGAGCATTAAGAGTGGGGTCGACAGGGCCGGTCGTCCTGGGTCCCCCACACACATGGGGCCCCCACACAGCAGGGTAATCTGACCTGGTAACTGGGATAACGCCTGCCACTGCTTAGGCTGCATACAGCGCAGGGCGACTCCCGAGTCACCTCATCAGTGGCTCATGACATATCATATCCGTGCAGCTGATGAAAGGAAAAGGATTTGCCTGAAAAGCAGCAGGTGTTGTCCTAGATGCCAGGTCACAAAGCACGGGAAGTAAGTGGTGGCACGGACAGGGGGATAGCAGGGGTGTGGACAGGGCAAGGGGTCAATATATTTTGGTGGGAGCCCCCACAAGCCTTTATCCGTCCCTGTTTATGTCACAAACTCCATAATTCAAAATATTAAAATGTTGCCCTAATTAGCGGCAAAAGTAGAAGTTATAAACCTTGCGGTGACAGCTGTTTTTCGGAGCAGCAGTCCCCGCACTGGGTTAATCCAGCATTGCTCTGGTCACTTGGTATATGGCATCCGTAACAGGGTGGCGATGAGGCTTACCTTAACCACTTAACTGGCAATTTTTTCCCCCCAAAAAAGCTCAGAAATTGTAAGTTTTTTTATGAGTGAATCAGGTGATGAAAATGAATTTACTTATCCAAAATTATTTTAGTTAAAAAAAAACCACATTTTTTTTGTGAATTAAAAAAAAAGAAATCACTTTTTTTTATTACAAATATTGGAACATCGTTCAAGGACATCTGTAACATAGGTAACATTGCGACCATTGCAACATTACTTTTTACACCCCAGACAGCTGCCAGGTACACAAGGGGGGATTTGGTTTGCACTTCCTCAGTGGCTGCTATTGTCTGCATCTGCTAACACTGTGCAACCACATCCTGTGCAACCAGGTCAGATAAAGCACTTGCTGGTACAGTCGCCTCTGATGCCACCATGCCAGGCAAGTGGTTAAAGAATAAGGTTTCAAGAACTTAGATGGGCTTTTCAGAAACACTCAAGAGGAAAGAAATCTGTCTGGGTGTAGATTAGTTTATATCAAGTTTACACCAAATGATCCAGTTGTGGAACAACAGATACTAGTATGCCCTGACAACATAGACTGGAACTTATAATTCCTCAAGAGCTATATGGTCCCTGGTGGCCAATATCTGCCTTCCACCTAGTAGCCTGTAGAATAAATGTATAGTACAAACTGACATAGCTAGTACCCCTAGTGTAATAGGGCTCTCATAAAATAACCTGGGTCTAGTGCCCCGTCATTTCAACTCGGGTAGCTTGCAGGGTTAAACACAGGAGCTACTCAGATTACAGGGCAGTGTGAACTGGTGAGGCCGGACTATCCGACCCGGGTCCTGTTTAAGCCTTATGGAGAGCTACTTCACCGGCCCTTGGAGATAATGTCATCTCCAAGCACTGGCTGAGGAGAAGTCCTGTCAATATCCCAGGTCCAGCATGTGGTGTAAACGGATTTCGAGCCGCTGTGAAATGTGGTGTAAAGGGAGTACAGGAGAAAGTCACATAATGTAATGGCAAATATTGCATTTACCCTTTTATTTTTTGTTATGTCTAAAATACAACCCGACCTCTTCGCTCTTCACAAGACCTGCGTCTCTCATCCACACTCATTACTCACTCCCACTCACAACTGCAGGACTTTCATCGGGCTGCACCCACTCTGTGGAATGCCCTACCACACACAATAAGACTCTCCTCTAGTCTCCAAATCTTCAAGCGTTCCCTGAAAACTCACCTCTTTAGGCAAGCGTATCAAATTCCTATCAAATTGCATCCACTCTGTACAGTCCACACATATCCTCACATGTCTTCTCATTCTATGCAATAGATAGGCATATGTGCACAAGGAAAGGTTCTATTTCCCTATAGATTGTAAGCTTACGAGCAGGGCCTTCCTACCTCTATGACTGTTATCACCCAGTTTGTTATTGTTATTTCAAATTGTAAAGCGCAACGGAATTTGCTGCGCTATATAAGAAACTTAATAAATAATAAATACATTCTCATGTATGTTGCGAATATCAGTAGCAATGATATTATCCTGCATCTGGACTTTTCCTTTTTTTGGGGGGGGGGGGGGGGGGGATTGCTAGAAACATTATTTTGTTTCTGATTCTCTAGGCACTGGTGTAACTACAGCCCCCGCAGCCACTGCAGAGGCTTAGAGGGGGATATTCAATTATCCGCAAATTCGCGAAAATTTTTCGCGGCAATCGGCCAAAAATTGCAGCGAAAACGCTCCATTTTTCGACCTATTCAATTCCGACCGGGTTTCACGTGAAAATTCTTGCAGTGAAAAGTGCAGGTGAAAATGGGGAAATCAGCCTGTACCCCAAAAAATGCTAAACTAACATAGGAAAACAGAAGAGAAGTGTGTTAGAGATCACATTAGAGAGTTTTTGGGGACTTAAATTGTGTGAAATGGCGGTTATATGCATTTTTTTTAAATGCAAAAAACTTATAGAAAGCAAGTTTTTTTGAGCAAAATAAATGCTCTCATTAAATTTGGGGTACATGAAAATGGGTATAAGTATATATTTGGGTCATTTTAGGGTACTTTAAAAAAAAGTGGAAACAGACCGATTACTCCCATCTGCAAGCCTAAAAAACACCTGTCCCACTCTTAAAGCACCCCAATATACCTGTCCCATACCTTGAACCCCAATTTCCATCACTTTTTACTTTTTCACCCCAAAAATGACATGTCATTATTGGCCAATTAAAAATAATTAAAAACTTCAACGTGCCTAATTAGTCATAAAGGGGGGTGTCCCAGGAGTTCTGTACCATATCCAAACATTTTTACCTTAAAATAGTGACTTTTCCCAACTTTTCACCTGCTTCAGAGAAGGTGAAGTGAAATTAGTGAAAACATGATCACCGATAAATTTTCCAGGATAATTGAATAGGCTGTAATTGGATTTCACGTGAAAAGTCCGGTTTTTCACCCGAAAACCGGACTTTTCACGTGAAAAGTCCGTTATCACTGCTAATTGAATATGGCCCAGAGTCTCCAGTCTTGGAGGGTGCTGCAGCTGGTTAAGCAACAGTTTCCCATGCTGTCTAACTGTTCGTAATTCTGCTAAATGTCCATCCTAAAATGGCCGCAGCCTTGGAGGAGACAAATGCTAGAGGTCATACTTGACCTCTAGCATCTGACAGGGAGCACAGTGCTATCGCATTACCCTGAAGTCCCGGGAGCGCTTAGCACTGGTGCTAACAATCATTACACCCCAGCATTACACCCCAGGCAACAAGCATTACACCCCTGCCAACGAGCATGACACCCAGAGCATGAAAACTTTTGGCAACAAGCATTACACACACCTGGCAATGAGCATGACACCCAAAGCATGAAACCCCTGGCAACGAGCATCACACCCAGAGCATGAAACCCTTGGCAATGAGCATGAAGCCCCAGGCAATGAGCATCACACCCAGAGCATGAAACCCCTGCAGGTAATTTAAAAGTAAATTAAGCAGATAATTTAAAATAGAATTTTAATACCTACCGGTAAATCCTTTTCTCTTAGTCTGTAGAGGATGCTGGGGACTCCATAAGGACCATGGGGTATAGACGGGATCCGCAGGAGACATGGGCACTTTAAGACTTTCAAAGGGTGTGACCTGGCTCCTCCCTCTATGCCCCTCCTCCAGACTCCAGTTTAAGGAACTGTGCCCAGGGAGACGGACATTTCGAGGAAAGAATTTATTGTTAAATCACGGTGAGCATCTTCCCAGCTCACACCTCAAGCATGCCGCAGAACGTCGCATTCAATAGAACCCAAGCCAACGGCATGAAGAATTTTCAGCAATATGCTGATAAAACACCGTAACACAACCTGTGTGTAACCCTAATCAATAACTGCAGATACAGTACGCACTGGGACGGGCACCCAGCATCCTCTACGGACTAAGAGAAAAGGATTTACCGGTAGGTATTAAAATCCTATTTTCTCATACGTCCTAGAGGATGCTGGTAACTCCATAAGGACCATGGGGTTTATACCAAAGCTCCAAAACTGGCGGGAGAGTGCAGATGACTCTGCATCACCGATTGACCAAACATGAGGTCCTCATCAGCCAGGGTAACAAACTTGTAAAATTTCGCAAAAGTGTTTGAACCCGACCAATTAGCTGCTCGGCAGAGTTGTAATGGCGAGACCCCCCGGCAGCCACCCAGAAAGAGCCCACCTGTCTGGTAGAGTGGGCCTTCACTGATTTCAGTAATGGCAATCCAGCCGTAGGATGATCATGCTGAACCGTAGTACAGATCCAGCGTGCTATAGTCTGCTTAGAAGCAGGAGTTCCTATCTTGTTAGGAGCATCCAGGACAAACAGAGCATCTGTTTTCCTCAGACGAGCCGTCCTGGCGACATAAATCTTTAAGGTCCTAACTACATTGAGAGATTTTTACTCAGCGAAGGTGTCAGTAACCACTGGCACCCCAATAGGTTGGTTCATGTGGAAAGATGAAACCACCTTTGACAGAAATTGTTGACGAGTCCTCAACATTGCTCTATCATCATGGAAGATTAAATACGGGCTCTTGTGAGACCAGGCCGCCAACTCAGACACCCGCCTTGCGGCTGCTAAGGCCAATAGTATGACCACTTTCCAAGTGAAAAATTTCAACTCTATCTTCTGCAAAGGTCCAACTCAATGTGATTGAAGGAACTGCCACACCATATTAAGATCCCACGGTGCCACTGGGGGCACAAATGGAGGTTGGATGTGCAGCACGCCTTTCACGAAAGTCTAAACTTCTGGAAGGGAGGCCCATTCTTTTTGAAAGAAAATTGATCTTTAATTGAGCCTAACGTTCGGCCCGCATCCACACCTGCTTGGAGAAACCGTCCTAGCTGAAATTCTTCCGTAGAAGCTTTCTTGGATTCACACCAAGACACATATTTTCTCCAACTACAGTGGTAATATTTCGCCGTTGCTCCTTTTCTAGCCTGAAGAAGTGTGGAAATGACTTCACTGGGAATATCCTTTCGGGCTAGTATCCGGCGTCCAACCGCCAAGCCGTCAAACGTAGCCGCGGTAAGACTTGATACATGCACGGCCCCTGCTGTAACAGAGCCTCTCGTAGAGGAAGGGGCCAGGGATCTCCTATGAGTGATTCTTGAAGATCGGGATACCAAGCCCTTCTTGGCCAGACCATAACAATGAGGAACGCCTGAACCTCCGTTCTTCTTATGATCTTTAGCATTTTCGGAAATAGTGGAAGCGGAGGGAATACATAAACTGACTGAAACACCCACGGTGTCACTAGTGCGTCCACTGCTATTGCTTGATGGTCCCTCGATCAGGAATAAGATCACTGAATTTCTTGTTGAGACGAGACGCCATCATGTCTATTTGAGGAATTCCCCAAAGACTTGTCACTTCTGTGAAGACCTCTTGACGAAGACTCCTCTCTCCTAGATGGAGAACATGTCTGCTGAGAAAGTCAGCTTCCCAGTTGTCCACTCTTGGAACGAACCTCGCTGACAGAGCGCTTGTATGTTTTTTCGCCCAGCGGAAAATCCTTTTAGCTTCTGCCATTGCTGCACCGTTTTTCGTTTGTAGAAAAACCATTGTAAACGGCCCTTAACGCTAAACCGTTTATGTGGTGACAAGAGTCCTTTCTTGGAAGTTTTCCCCCTGTGTGACTGCTCTCCAGCCCCAGAGTCATGCATCCGTGGTCACCAGGATCCAGTCCTGGATCCCGAACCTGCGCCCTTTTAGGCAAGGAGAAAAGCGCAGCCACCAAAGGAGTGAGATTCTGGTCTTGGAAAACAGGATTACACTCCGGGTATGTGTAGATGGAAACCGGACCACCTGTCCAACAGGTCCTCTTAGAACACCCTGGCCTAAAACCTGCCAAATGAATGGCCTCGTAGGCCGCAACCATCTTCACCAGCAACCGAATGCATCGAAGGATTGACCCACTTGCTGGTCTGACCAGACTCTGGATCATCAGGACCTTTTCCACTGGAAGACAACACAACTCTCAGCCGTTCTGTATCCAGTATTATTCCCAAAACCCCGACAACCGCGTTGTTGGGATTAACAGTGATTCTGGCAAATTCAGGAGCCAACCATGTTGTCGAAGAACTGTCAGGAAGAGTGCAACGTCTTGCACCAACTGGTTTCTTAATCTCGCCGTTATCAGGAGACCGTCGTAGTACGGGAAAATTGTGACTTCTTATAAGTGAAGGAAAACCCTCATTACCGCCACCACCCTGGTGAAAATGGTAATGACAATACTGAATTGCACCCTCAGATAAGCCAATGCGGAGGAAAACATTTATCCTTCAACCAAATTGGAGATCACTGCCCTGAGAGACTCCATCTTGAGTTTGGATTTCTTTAAGAAGAAATTGAGGGATTTCAGATTTAGGATTGGCCTGAATAGTAGCCTGTTCCCAATTTTGACAGGGACACCAGGACAATGACCTGATACTGACACAACCCTTGTTGCGTCGCCTACCACCTTCCCTTCCGGAGGCGAAGTGGTAAGGTCGATTTGAAAAATCAGTGAGGGCAAACCTCTGGAAACTCCAGTATGCCCCCTTGGGACACTGTTCTTAAAACCCACGGGTCCAGGTTCGATCCAGGACTGACTTAGGAGTTTTAGACGTGTTCCCACCAGTGTGGGTTCCCACAAGAGAGACCCAGCATTATGGTGTGTATGTGGCAGAGACATATGATGATTTTTTCTGTAATCTTGAAGAGGGAGCTGACCTCTTCCTTTTTCTCCTTCCTGTACCTGCAAAGAAAGGGGAATCTGTATCTATTCGGCTGAAATGACAGCATCCTACAATGAGGCGTCATCATCCGTTGTGAGGGAACATAGGGCAAGATGGTAGACTTACCAGCGGCATCTGCCGAGATCAAAGTAACTAGGCCGTCACCAAACCAGGCATTACCTTCATAGAGAAAAGACTCTATTTCCTCTCGGAGTCAGCATCAGCCTTCCATTGGTGAATCCACAACGCCCTCCTAGCCGAGACCGCCATGGAATTGGTCGCAAAGTCCTATATCTTGCAGTCGCACGAAAGTATGCTGCAGTGTCCTTGATATGACCCAACGTAAGGAGTTTCCCATCCCTCCCCAGGGTATATATATCGGATGACCAGGTAACCATTCCAACCTTTTTTTTTTTTTTTTTTACTACAACTCCCCCATGCGCATGCAATGGCAGGTCTAACTCACATACGCGTGGACACATAATTAGAATATCATGTAGCTTCCTGCATGCGATCCTTTGTGACAGGACCCCGTGCAGAACAGGAGTTCCCACTTCATTCTATCCTTGGCGGGAAAAGAATAACAATCGCTATTCCGTTGAGGATTTGAAACCATCCAGTCAGGACTGACCTAGACTTTTTGAAACCGAGCGCTCAGCACATGAGAAGAAGGAACGTTACCTCAGTATTTATTATAAAGATTTATACATATATATATCTATACACACACATATATATCCTCATAAATGGACTTTTGTCATGAACACAGGGTCCCTAGTGATGTTAATACGTTCTTAATGTGTATTAATCATGTACTGATTGCTATATATTTGGATCTAATCAGGAAACATTACGGTCGACCTAGGAAATAGTATCCGTGTCGATCTCAGGGAGTAGTAACTGGGTAAAATAACCAATTTTTTTGCGACCTCGAGGGGTCTGAGAGAAATATAGCTATAACTATGACATTCAAAGATATTTCTACGTCTGTGGCTGGGCCACAGATTTATGCAAACTTACTACATATATTCATGTATAGTTTCTGATATGCAGCATATTATCATTCAAATTCTTTACCCAGTCAGATATTGGTGGTGCCGACAGGGCCACCCACACACATCCGAGTCCCCCATATAGTTTTCTTTCGTGTAAAAACATTCATGTACCAATATGTTGACATACATGTACCAAGTATTCCCCGGGGTCGGCGGTGCCGACAGGGTCACTCCCACAGTCGTTTGTGGGAAGCACCCCGCCCCAGACATGCCGACACGCGTGTACTAAACACCTACCGACATATAGGGGACAGACTCACAGTCATTTCTGTCAGAGAAACGCAGAGTTTTTCAGCTTATCACCCAGCGCTTAAAGACGGTTCTGAACACTTATACAATGCCCAAACCTGCAGCCCATATATATTAACATACTAGGTGATTCATCGCACCCTACGGGCGCTCTTCACTCCGTCGTTAGGGGCTACGCCCCGTTAACCTCTGCATGCCTTTGAACATACGCAGGGCGGTAGATAACAGAATCAGAAACGCAGGGCAGTATAGAGGGCATACAGAAATGGTGTCCAGTTGAGATAAGATAGAGAGGCGTAGGGAGGGAGAAAGGGAATGTACAGAAACGCTGTGCGATCGGTAAAGGATAGGGAGAGTCAGGGTGGTAGGGAGAGGATAAAGAGAGGCAAGGGGTTAGAGAGAAAATACCGTTGCAAGAGGCTACGACCCATTATCCCCTGCACGGGCTTCAGCTGTGCTATAATTGTTATTAGATGGAGTATTACCTGATTTTTTTTTTATGGCAGTGGGTAAATATTGTAGGGGGGGAGGGCGTGCGATTGTCAAGGGGGCGTAGGCCTTTGTGAGGGCGTGCAGAGTGGCCGCAGGGCACAATGAATAACATAGTGTAGTATATACTGCTAGTGTCTGCATTATGAAGTACCAGATGAGTAACAGCAATGCACTGTAGATAAGATACCAAGGTGCTGTGGCCCCAGGTAGCAGAGCCGCTTATACACACAATGGCCACAGGTAGCAGAGCCGCTTATACACACAATACCCACAGGTAGCAGAGCCGCTTATACACACAATACCCACAGGTAGCAGAGCCGCTTATACACACAATACCCACAGGTAGCAGAGGCGCTTATACACACAGTGGCCACAGGTAGTAGAGCCACTTATACACACAATGGCCACAGGTAGCAGAACCGCTTATACACACAATACCCACAGGTAGCAGAGGCGCTTATACACACAGTGCCCACAGGTAGCAGAGGCGCTTATACACACAGTGGCCACAGGTAGCAGAGCCGCTTATACACACAATGGCCACAGGTAGCAGAGCCGCTTATACACACAATACCCACAGGTAGCAGAACCGCTTATACACACAATACCCACAGGTAGCAGAGCCGCTTATACACACATTACCCACAGGTAGCAGAACCGCTTATGCACACAATACCCACAGGGGGCAGAGGCGCTTATACACACAGTGCCCACAGGTAGCAGAGGCGCTTATACACACAGTGCCCACAGGTAGCAGAGGCGCTTATACACACAGTGGCCACAGGTAGCAGAGGCGCTTATACACACAATACCCACAGGTAGCAGAGCCGCTTATACACACAGTGCCCACAGGTAGCAGAGGGGCTTATACACACAATGGGCACAGGTAGCAGAGCCACATGTACACACATTACCCACAGGTAGCAGAACCGCTTATACACACAATACCCACAGGGGGCAGAGACGCTTATACACACAGTGCCCACAGGTAGCAGAGCCGCTTATACACACAATACCCCCAGGTAGCAGAGGCGCTTATGCACAGTGCCCACAGGTAGCAGAGGTGCTTATACACACAATGGGCACAGGTAACAGAGCCACGTGTACACACAATACCCACAGGAAGCAGAGCGGCGAATACACACAATACCCACAGGTAGCAAAGCCGCTTATACACACAGTGCCCACAGGTAGCAGAGCCGCTTATACACACAGTGTGCACAGGTAGCAGCGCCACTTATACACAATGGGCACAGGTAGCAGTGTTGCTTATACACATAATGGCCACAGTATTAGTGTTTCTAATTTATCCAATGTCCATTGGTAGCAACTATACTCACAAAAGTTTGGGGGGTTTGGAAAGGGGGTGGATTCAGTGAGGTTCCTATCCATGCGGCTGATCAGCCCGATTCAGGGAATCACTTGTAGCGGCTGTGGATGGTGTCCGAGGTGCTACGTGTGGTGGAGGGGTGGGTGTGGGAGGGGGTCCAGAGGTGTTGTGGGTGGCGGAGGGGTGGGTGCAGGGGCACGGATGTCGGAAAGGGTGCAGAGGTGCTGTGGGTGGGGGAGGGGTAGGTGTAGAGGGGGCGCGGATGGGGAGTGTAGTTGCTGTTGGCGGGGGAGGGGTGGGTGCGGGGGACTGTGGATGAAGGAGGGGGTATGGAGGTGATGTGTGTGTGGGAGGGGCGATGTAGGGGTTTGCGTTTGGAGGTGCAGGGGGGGTGAGCTTAGGTGATGGGTTTCAGAAGTGCTGTGGGTGGGGGAGGTGTGGGATGGCACGGATGGGGGATGTAGATGTTGTGGATGGGGGAGGGGTGGTTGCGGGGGAGCTGTGGATGGGGGAGGGAGTCCGGAGGTAGTTCGGGTGGTGGTCCAGAGGTGTTGCGGGTGGGGGAAGGGCAGGTGTGGGAGGTCCGCAGATGTGGAGGGTGTCTGTAGATAATGCGGGTGGGTAGGTGCTGTGGTTGTGGGAGTGGCGGGGGTGTTGCGGGTGGGGTAGGTGATCTGGATGGGGTAGGTGATGTGCGGTAGCCAGGGGAGGGGCGGGTGCGGGGATGGGGTCCGTGGGCGCTGTGGATGAGTGAGGGGTGGGTGCGGGGTTACGGCGGTTGTGGTGGGCCAGGTGTGCTGCTGCGGTGGGTGGGGGAGGGTGCCGGTGCAGGGATTCCGCGGTTGGGGTAGGGCGGTTGGTGCAGCTGCGGCGGGGAGGGGCAGGGGAGGGGGTGCGGCGGTGGGGAAGGGGCAGGTGTGGGGATGCTGCGGGTGGGGTGCCAGGGGTGGGGGGGGGGGCGTGAGGGGGTGTGGATGGGGTCTGTAGATGCTGCTGGTGGTGGAGGGGCAGGTGCAGGAGGCTGTGGATGAAGGAGGGGTTCTGGAGGTGCTGTGTGTGGGGGAGGGAAGATGTAGGGGGAAGTGGGGTTGCGGAGGGGGAGGTTGGGTGATGGTTTGTAGAAGTGCTGGGGGTGGGGGAGGTGTCTATAGATGATGGGGTGGGGAGGGGCCGGAGGTGCTGTGGGTGGGGGAGTGGTGGCTGTGGAGGTGTGGTGTGGGTCCGGATGCGCCGCGGGCAGGGGAGAGGCGGGTGCGGGGATGGGGCGGATGGGGGAGGGGATCAGAGGACGCTGTGGGTGGGTGAGGGGCTGGTGCGGGGTTAACGCAGTTGGGGAGGGCCAGCTGTGGTGGTGTTGCGGGTGGTGGAGGGGCAGGTGCGTGGGTGTTGGGGGGGGAGGGGCGGGTGCAGGGGTGCTGTGGGTGGGGGAGGGGACCATTTGGCGGGGTGGTGCGGTTGGGTGGGAGGTGGGTGTGAGGGTGCCACGGTTGCGTGGGCGGGTGGTGCTGCAGGAAGGGGAGGGGTGGGGGTGCGGGAGCAGGGGTCCTGTGCGTAGGGGAGGGGCGGGATGCCATGGGTGGAGGGTTGGGAGAAGGGGTGATATGGGTGTGGGAGGGGTTGTGGGAGAAGCTGGTGTGGGAGTGCCGTGGGTGGGGGAGGGGGGGACTGCGGGTGGGAGTGTGGTGCCATGGGTGTGGGGACAGGTGCGCGGGGCAGGGACGGGTGCAGTAGTGCTGCGGTTGGGCTGTGAGAGGCGGCTGCGGGGGTTTCCGAGGGTTGGCGCGGGTGCGGGAGCAGGGGTGTTGCGGATGGGGGAGGGGCGGGTGCAGGAGGGGCAGATGCGGTGGTGGTGCGGGTGGGGTGGAGGGGTGTAGCGGGGGAGAGGTGGGTATGGGGGTGGAGTGGGGGAGGGGCGGGGGTGCCGCGGGTGGGGGAGGGGGCAGTTTGCCGGGGTGGTGCGGTTGGGGATGGGTGGGTGTGAGGGTGCTATGGTTGCAGGGGCGGGTGGGGAGGTGCTGCAGGTAGGGGAGGGGTGGGGGTGCGGGAGCAGGGGTGCTGTGCGTAGTGGAGGGGCGGGGTGCCATGGGTGGGGAGTTGGGAGCAGGGGTGATGTAGGTTTGGGAGGGTTGGGGGGGCTGTGGGAGAAGCTGGTGTGGGAGTTCCATGGGTGGGGGAGGGGGGGAGGTTCTGGGCGTGGGGGCGTTGTGCCATGGGTGGGGGACAGGTGTGGGGGGGGCAATGGCGGGTGCAGTGGTGGTGTGGATGGGGGGGGTGGAAGGCGGCTGCGGGGGTTCCGAGGGTTGGGGGGGTGGCGTGGGTGGGGGAGGGGGTGCAGGAGCAAGGGTTGCCGATGGGGGAGGGGTGGGTGCAGGAGGGGCAGATGCGGTGGTGGTGCGGGTGGGGTGGAGGATGCAGGGGTGTAGCGGGGGGAGAGGTGGGTATGGGGGTGAAGTGGGGGGTGCCACTGGTGGGGGAGGGGGCGGTTTGCCTGTGTGGTGCATTTTGGGGGGTGGTGGGTTTGAGGCTGCCATGGTTGCAGGGGCAGGTGCTCCAGGTAGGTGAGGGGTGGGGGTGCGGGAGCAGGGGTGCTGTGCGTAGGGGAGGGGCGGGGGTGCCATGGGTGGGGGGTTGGGAGCAGGGGTGATGTGGGTGTGGTAGGGCTGTGGGAGAAGCTGATGTGGGAGTGCAGTGGATGGGGGAGGGGGGGGGGTGCTGGGGTGGTGGAGTGGTGCCATGGGTGGGGGGACAGGTGCGGAGGGGGGGCAGGGGCTGGAGCAGTGGTGGTGCAGTAGGGCGGTGGGAGGCAGCTGCTGGGGTTCCGAGGGTTGGGGGGGGTGCGGGGGGGGGGGGGAGAGGTGGGTGCAGGAGGGGCAGATGCGGTGGTGGTGCAGGTTGGGTGAAGGGTGCAGCGGGGGGGGAGAGGTGGGTATGGGGGAGGGGCAGGGTTGCAGTGGGTGGGGGAGGGGCGGGAGGTGCTGCAGGTGTGGGAGCTACGGGTGGGGGCGGGAGTGCCGCGGGTGGGAGCGGATGTGGGGGATGCGTTGGGTGCTGCAGGGGGGGGGGGGGCAGTGGGTGTTGGTGCTGTGGGTGGGGGAGGGGGCAGAGTGCCACGGGTGTTGGGTGGGTGGTGCGGGTGTTGGTGCTGCGGGTGGGGGAGGGGGTGGAGTGCCACGGGTGGTGGGTGGATGCGGTGGGTGCCGTGGGTAGGTGGCGCGGGTGTTGGTGCTGCGGGTGGGGGAGAGGGTGGGAGTGCAGCGGGTGGGGGCGAATGCGGTTGGTTGCCACAGGTGTTGGTGCTACGGGTGGGGGAGGGGGCGGGAGTTCCGCGGGTGGGTGACGCGGGTGTTTGTGCTCTGGGTGGGGGCGGGAGTGCCGCGGGTGGTGGGTGGATGCGGCGGGTGTTTGTGCTATGGGTGGGGGAGGGGGCGGGAGTGCCGCGGGTGGATGCCGTGGATGTTGGTGCTGCGGGCGGGAGTGCCGCGGGTGGGGGGCAGATGCGGGTGGTTGCCGCGGGTGGGAGGGGGGGGCGAGTGCGGCTGTCAGTGTTCAGCATGTCCCCCTGACTCAGCGGCAGCCGCAAGACTGTGAGGCGGGTAGTATGAGTTCCGCTGCGGTGTCACCAGAGAGTGTACGGGAAGAAGGGAGACAGGGGACTGGGCGGAGATGGGGAGGGGACTGGGCGGACCGAGGGAGGGGACTGTTCCTGGCCAGATCTGTGCCTGTGACTCCGCCCAGCGTTACGGCCAGGCACAGAATCACAGACTTGGGCTAATACAGGGGTTCTCAAACTCGGTCCTCAGGACCCCACACAGTGCATGTTTTGCAGGTAACCCAGCAGATGCACAGGTGTATTAATTACTCACTGACACATTTTAAAAGGTCCACAGGTGGAGCTAATTATTTCACTTGCAGTTCTGTGAGGAGACCTGCAAAACATGCACCGTGTGGGGTCCTGAGGATCCAGTTTGAGAACCTGTGGGCTAATATATAGGAGATATTTTACCACATTTACTGTGCCTCCCCCCCCCACCGTTTTACACCCTGATACTGCCAGCAGTGTGAGGAAGGGCCAGCGTTTATGATAGAAAAAATGGCGCTGGCTGAGTGAGCTGTGAGGGCTAAGCCCCGCCCCCGCAATGGCGCGCTTCAGACCCGCAATTTTTGTCAAAATCTTTATACTGGCGGGGGTTAGGACAGTGCCCTGGCACTATGTCCCCTGTTGCTAGTCGAAATTGAGGTTATTTATGCTGCCCAGGGCGCCCCCCCTGCGCCCTGCACCCTGTAGTGTCTCTGTGTGGGAGCATGGCGCGCAGCGCGGCTGCTGTGCGGTACCTCATATGCCATCACTGAAGTCTTCTGATCTTCTTCTACTGATAATGTCGATTATCTTACAGGAATGAAAGCTATACCTTATACACACTTAGAATACACTTTACCATGGAGCCGCTGCGGCCGCTAAACTTAGTACACACGCTACGTACTTTATACACTGTTTGCATACGGAGTCCCGTATCACTGTACGGACTTTGCGTACAAACGCCGCGCTGGGGGTACAAAGTACACACAGCGCGCGCACACCCAGAGATACACTTTAACCCTTTACAGTAATGCAATGCAATGATAAAACACTTTAAACCTTAGCAGTAATGTAATGCAATGATAAAACACTTTAAACCTTAGCAGGGCAATGAGGACACGACACCAATTGTGATTTTACCGCTGGGTTCCGACACCACAGTGGATTATTGCTGAAAGGGGATTTACAATACAAATAATACACTACAATATAACAGAGTAAATGGCTACAGTCAATGTACATACGTGAGTGGACAAGCTTGCGCAACCCGGCCGTCCCCGGTCATCTGATAGATAACTTTGTGAGTCTTGTGTTAGGCCAGGCTGCAGCAGGCTTTATTTATACAATTCTTCCAAAAGCAATACAATGGATACTGTAATCCCTTTGTCCATTGGACACAGGAATGCACTTTTACAGTACAGGAGAGATCATAGGTCGATTTGAAAAGGTAGGCGATGTCTTTCACAACTGCTCTTGTGGGTGGTCTCCTCTGGATTCCCGCCACATACATAATATACAGTAAATACAGTTTATATCTATAGTCTGCTTCTGCACATAACTATCCGCAGGAACATGCGATCTTCCGCAGACCAACACCGGAATGTTACCCTTAAAATACCCTACAGCTGGATACCAAACACCACCTTATAACCTTAGTCTGTCCCCTCTTATCCTGTAAAGGTGAATCCCTTTGTTCTGGAATCATTTAAACTGTTGTTACTTTCTGGTGTGGTGCAGGGGGACTATGTGTACATTGTGCACTATTTGGATTAAATATGTAATGTGTTTTGATAGCTCTACCGTAAATACCCATACCACGCGCTGATGCACACGACTGCGGGAGCGACCATACGCAAATTGTGAATATGTGCACGCACAGCAGAACAAGTACACGTGCGGAGGAAATCTGTGTGTTGTTTGTACGTGATGTGTGTACTGCAATATTTTTCGACTTTGACACTACTCACCTGTCTTCTGACTTCTGGCTCTGCAAGGGGGGTGACGGCGGTCTCTGTGAATGAACCCCTAGGCGTACCTAGTGTTCCAAACCCTCAGGAGCTAATGGTGTCCTGTAGCCAAAGAAGCAGAGCCTTTAAACTCACTAGAAGTAGGTCTGACTCCTCTCCCCTAAGTCCCACAATGCAGGGAGACTGTTGCCAGCAGTTCTCCCTGAAAATAAAAACCTAACATAAGTCTTTTCCGAGAAACTCAGTAGAGCTCCTCAGTGTGCATCCAGTCTGCCTGGGCACAGATCTAAAAACTGGAGTCTGGAGGAGGGGCATAGAGGGAGGAGCCAGGTCACACCCTTTGAAAGTCTTAAAGTGCCCATGTCTCCTGCGGATCTCGTCTATACCCCATGGTCCTTATGGAGTCCCCAGCATCCTCTAGGACGTATGAGAAAAGTAATTAGAAGCCTTACTGTGGGGCATAATGTCACGGGCATTGCAGTGTGTGGCATAATGTGTAACAGGCATTGCAGTGTGTAACATAATGTATCACAGGCATTGCAGTATGTGGAATTCAAAACAAAGGAAATATTATCTGCGCAAACTCCTTACGGGAATGGGGTTAAGATTTTAAATTTGCAGCCGTAGGACAAACCGTTACCCTTAATGGTTATAGCTTTAGAATATGAAATCCAGGCGCAGTATTTAAATTGGAAAAAGAAAAAAAGAAAGAAAAAAGACAGAATATAGGGAAATACCAGACTGAATAAAAATATCACATTTATTTACCACAGAAATTAAATTAAAATTCTTTATGAACACAATAAATCATATATAGAATCTTTTTCCCATGTTAGTCCATCTAAGTATAAATAGATAGATAGATCCACACAGTCACAGCCTGATCGGCTTAAAATGTCCTGGGACCTGAATTCCTTGGCCTCAAAGGCTTCCAGTATATAAAACAGTGTTCTTTATAGATAAAAGAGTGGTGTACTCTAAAACGTCACACTAAGGTCCCATCATTAGCATCTATGGCAATAAAATTAGGACCATATACACCCGATATGTTGACAGAGTTATTCCAGATCGCAGTAGGTACTATTAGAATTTCCTGTTAACAAGACGTATTACAGGTGTACCTTCTGTCATTTACTCCGTCTGCCGGCTCTCCGCCTCCGTCTCCGTTCAGACTCCCTCCTCGATTATCTGGCCAGCCGCCGCCTCCCAGAGCCTCAGTGCTCCTTCGTCCTGCACTGCCGGTGGGCTGTGAAACGCACCACTCTGGCTTCCGGTTTCGCGGTCCGTGGCTTCCGGGGGTGTGAGCGGGGTGTGAGCGATCAGCGTTCACTCGGGTGATTGACTCTGGATGCAGCTCCAACGCGTTTCCCCCCCTCAGGGGCTTCGTCTGACGCGTTGGAGCTGCATCCAGAGTCAATCACCCGAGTGAACGCTGATCGCTCACACCCCGCTCACACCCCCGGAAGCCACGGACCGCGAAACCGGAAGCCAGAGTGGTGCGTTTCACAGCCCACCGGCAGTGCAGGACGAAGGAGCACTGAGGCTCTGGGAGGCGGCGGCTGGCCAGATAATCGAGGAGGGAGTCTGAACGGAGACGGAGGCGGAGAGCCGGCAGACGGAGTAAATGACAGAAGGTACACCTGTAATACGTCTTGTTAACAGGAAATTCTAATAGTACCTACTGCGATCTGGAATAACTCTGTCAACATATCGGGTGTATATGGTCCTAATTTTATTGCCATAGATGCTAATGATGGGACCTTAGTGTGACGTTTTAGAGTACACCACTCTTTTATCTATAAAGAACACTGTTTTATATACTGGAAGCCTTTGAGGCCAAGGAATTCAGGTCCCAGGACATTTTAAGCCGATCAGGCTGTGACTGTGTGGATCTATCTATCTATTTATACTTAGATGGACTAAAGGGGGGTACACACGGAGAGATCCGTGCTTAAAATCTAAGCAATCTTGCTAGATTGCTTAGATTTTAAGCACGGATCTGCCGTGTGTATGCCCTCCAGCGATAGCGATGCGCGGCCCCGCGCATCGCTATCGCCGATGCTAGATTGAGCTGCATGCAGGCTCAATCTAGCGGGTCGCTCACTTCACCGTTGTGTGAAGTGAGCGGCCCCCCGTCGGCTTTCCCCCTCGCTCAGCACATCGCGCTGTGCTGAGCGGGGTGAGAGATGTGTGCTGAGCGGTCTGTGTTAAGATCGCTCAGCACACATCTCTCCCGTGAGTACCCCCCTTTACATGGGAAAAAGATTCTATATATGATTTATTGTGTTCATAAAGAATTTTAATTTAATTTCTGTGGTAAATAAATGTGATATTTTTATTCAGTCTGGTATTTCCCTATATTCTGTCTTTTTTCTTTCTTTTTTTCTTTTTCCAATTTAAATACTGCGCCTGGATTTCATATTCTATTGCAGTATGTGGCATAATGTGTAACAGGCATTGCAGTGTGTAACATAATGTATTACAGGCATTGCAGTGTGTAACATAATGTATCACAGGCATTGCAGTGTGTGGCATAATGTATAATGGACATTGCGGTGTGTGACATAATGTGTCAGAAGTGTCCAATGAAGAACAACCCTCATGAACTGACAAACAAGGCCAAGGGTGCCCATGGTTCATTGATGTGCATGTGGAGTGAAAGATAGCCTATCTGGTCCGATCCCAGAGAAGAACTACGGTAGCACAAATTACAGAAAAGTTACTAACCGCTATGGGCCTAATTCAGACCTGATCGCAGCATCAAATTTGTTAGCAAATGGGCAAAACCTTGGGCCTAATTCAGATCTGATCGTAGATGAGCTAACGATCAGACACACAGTCCGCCCCACATGTCAGGCCCTCCCCCCCTCAAGTACAAAAGCGTTGCACAGTGTGTGTATACTGTATGTGTGTGTACTGCATGTGTGTGGGTACTGTATGTGTGGTGTGTATACTGTATGTGTGTGTACTGCATGTTCATACTTGCCTACCTGACCCTCTCCTGAGGGAGAAATTGCTCTGTTCCTGGACTTTCCTGGTAATGTATGATTGCCATCACCTGTGGTGAGCTAGTTAATTGATAAGAAAGGTGTTTCACCACAGGTGATGGCAATCATACATTACCAGGAAAGTCCAGGAACAGAGCATTTTCTCCCTCATGGAGAGGGTCAGGTAGGCAAGTAAGGTGTGGGTACTGTATGTGTGGTGTTTATACTGTATGTGTTGTACTGTATGTGTTGTACTGTATGTGTTTACTGTGTGTGTACTGTATGTGTGTGTACTGTGTATGTATACAGTATGTGTGTGTACTGTATGTGTGGAGTGTGTGTACTGTATGTGTGTGTACTGTGTATGTATACAGTATGTATGTGTACTGTATGTGCGGAGTGTGTATACTGTATGTGTGCGTGCGGTGTGTGTATACTGTATGTGTGGTGTGTGTGTACTGCATGTGTGTGGGTACTGTATGTATGTATACTGTATGTGTGTGTACTGTATGTGTGGTGTGTATACTGTGTGTATACTGTATGTGTGTGTACTGTGTGTGTATACCGTATGTGTGTGTACCGTATGTGTGTGTGTACTGTGTATGTATACTGTATGTGTACTGTATGTGGTGTGTGTGTGTGTACTGTATGTGTATGTACTGTGTGTGTACTGTACATGCGGAGTGTGTATACTGTATGTGTGCATGCGGTGTGTGTATACTGTATATGTGTGGTGTGTGTGTACTGCATGTGTGTGGGTACTGTATGTGTACTGTGTGTGTACTGAATGTGTGATGTGTATACTGTATGCATGTGTGGTATGTGTACTGTGTGTATACTGTACTGTATGTGTGTGTACTGTGTATGTATACAGTATGTGTGGTGTGTGTGCTGAATGTGTGTATACTATATGCGTGTGTAGTGTGTATATATGGGGGGGAGATACTTACTGGATACATTTACATGCAGGACTATGTAGTTTGGAGGTTGCGGTGTATCAATTTGTTTAGTATTGTTACACACGCTATATATGTTGCGGGATCCGGTCTGAAGATCGACAGTATCTAGGTCGACAATGTTTAGGTCGACCACTATAGGTCGACAGTCACTAGGTCGACATGGATGGAAGGTCAACAGGGTTTCTAGGTCGACATGTGCTAGGTCGACATGTGCTAGGTCGACAGGTCTAAAGGTTGACCTGAGTTTTTCACATTTTTTTTTTCTTTTTTTGAATTTTTATATACTTAACGATCCACGTGGACTACGATTGGAATGGTAATCTGTGCCGAGCGAAGCGGTAGCGGAGCAAAGGCACCATGCCCGAAGCATGGCGAGCGAAGCGAGCCATGCGAGGGGACGCGGTGCACTAATTTGGGATCCCGGTCACTCTACGATGAAAACGACACAAAAAAAAAAAAAATCCTCATGTCGACCTTTAGACCTGTCGACCTAGCACATGTCGACCTAGAAACCCTGTCGACCTTCCATCCATGTCGACCTAGTGACTGTCGACCTATAGTGGTCGACCTAAACATTGTCGACCTAGATACTGTCGATTTGATGAACCACACCCATATGTTGCAGCCGCTTCTATGTTGCTATTTACTCTATGACCTTATGTTATTTATATATATCTTATGGCCTTTACCATTAGATAGTGCTATCATGATTTTAATATACATGTGTAGATGGGTTTACCTTTAGCCACATTATGTAATACATAATATTAGTTTTCTCATATCTTAATCGCTGGTTAAACCGCACACTATTTACCCTTAATGGTTTAAAGCCTCAAGATTATTTTTATCTTTACATCTGTACGGTTTGAAAGTTACTATGCTGTAATAGGATTGTTTGTTTTATTTTGTTGGTGAAGGCACTTTTTATTTCTGTAGCCAGGCAGTGTTCGGGCGGAGAGCAGCGCAGAGGGTTACGTGTCGCATGTGACGTCACTCCTCCCCGGCGTTCAGCATGGTTGATGGATACCGTGACATGGTGTGATATTCTATATATGTAAGGTAAGAGTTATTTCACTGTTGTCCTGATGAAGGTTTTGAATGAATGAAACCGAAACTTTGACCACTGTATGGTGTATGGTGTTATAATACAGTCCCGTGAAAGTCCTGTGAGTGCCGCCGATATTCCCTTCTCTGCATATTCGGTCTCATCTTGTGACCGCGGAGGGAACCAAGGCAACATCTATTTGACTACTGAGTGCCGGCTACTACTTGGATGGACATATATATATATATATATATATATATATATACACTGTATATATGTGGTGGTGGTTGCATGTGTGTATAAATGTGTGGTGGTGGTGGTGGTGGTGGTTGTGTGCATGTGTACGTTAAGTGTGTATAGTGTGTACTGTGTGTGTGTGTGTGTTTAGGTGGTTGTGTGGGGAGGTGAATGTGTGAAATATATTAATGAATGGGTAATGAGTTCTAGGTGGGGGTAGTTAACGGGTGCTGCTGTGAGTGTAGTAACGGGTGCTGCTGTGTGTGTAGTAACAGGTCCTGCTGTGAGTGTAGTAACAGGTGCTGCTGTGTGTGTAGTAGCAGGTCCTGCTGTGAGTGTAGTAACGGGTGCTGCTGTGTGTGTAGTAACAGGTCCTGCTGTGTGTGTAGTAACAGGTCCTGCGGTGAGTGTAGTAACAGGTCCTGCGGTGTGTGTAGTAACAGGTCCTGCGGTGTGTGTAGTAACAGGTCCTACGGTGTGTGTAGTAAGGGATGCTGCTGTGTGTGTAGTAACAGGTCCTGCTGTGAGTGTAGTAACAGGTGCTGCTGTGAGTGTAGTAACAGGTCCTGCTGTGAGTGTAGTAACAGGTGCTGCTGTGTGTGTAGTAACAGGTCCTGCTGTGAGTGTAGTAACGGGTGCTGCTGTGTGTGTAGTAACAGGTGCTGCTGTGAGTGTAGTAACAGGTCCTGCTGTGAGTGTAGTAACAGGTCCTGCTGTGAGTGTAGTAACGGGTGCTGCTGTGTGTGTAGTAACAGGTGCTGCTGTGAGTGTAGTAACAGGTCCTGCTGTGAGTGTAGTAACAGGTGCTGCTGTGTGTGTAGTAACAGGTCCTGCTGTGAGTGTAGTAACAGGTGCTGCTGTGTGTGTAGTAACAGGTGCTGCTGTGAGTGTAGTAACAGGTCCTGCTGTGAGTGTAGTAACAGGTGCTGCTGTGTGTGTAGTAACAGGTCCTGCTGTGAGTGTAGTAACGGGTGCTGCTGTGAGTGTAGTAACAGGTGCTGCTGTGAGTGTAGTAACAGGTCCTGCTGTGAGTGTAGTAACAGGTGCTGCTGCGAGTGTAGTAACAGGTCCTGCTGTGAGTGTAGTAACAGGTGCTGCTGTGTGTGTAGTAACAGGTCCTGCTGTGTGTGTAGTAACAGGTCCTGCGGTGAGTGTAGTAACAGGTCCTGCGGTGTGTGTAGTAAGGGATGCTGCTGTGTGAGTATAGTAACGGGTGCTGCTGTGTGTGTAGTAACAGGTGCTGCGGTGTGTGTTGTAAGGGATGCTGCTGTGTGAGTGTAGTAATGGGTGCTGTGTGGGTGTAGTAAGCTGCCGCATGTGAGGGTAGTAAGGGGTTCTGCGGTGTGTGTAGTAAGGGGTGCTGCTATGTGAGTGTGGTAACGGGTGCTGTGTGTGTGTAGTAAGGGCTTCTGCAGTGTGTGTAGTAATAGATGCTGCTGTGTGTGGGAGCTTTATAGGAGCTGATAGGGTGGGTGAATGTGCTAATGGCTGTTGTGAGAAGGGATTCATAATGAATTGGGGAGAGATGAGTTAATGGATGCACAGAGGGCAATTAAGGTGATTGAAGGAAGGCACTTGCCACTGCCCATTGATGCAGACCACTCCCCCACACCACTGGTCATGCCCCCACATCATTAGTCACACCCCCAGCAGCAGCGCATAATAGGCCCTTTGGAAATTTCAGCTCCAGGCCCATTTGGACCTTAATCTGGCACTGGACAAATGGGTGCCTGTGTGTTGTTTACCTGGGGAAGAGATGGCACCAGGATGCACTAGGAGAAGAAGGCAAGCTGATGGAGGCAGTGTGATCTGGGCAATGTTCTGTGGAGAAACTTTGGTCCTGGCATACTTGTGGATGTTATTGTTGCAGACCATGTATACGCCTTCATGGCAGCAGCCTCTGTTAGCAGGATAATGCACCCTGGGGGTCATTCCGAGTTGATCGCACGTAGCAACTTTTTGCTGCTCGTGCGATCAACTAGACGCCGCCTATGGGGGAGTGTATTTTAGCATAGCAAGGCTGCGATCGCTTGTGCAGCACTGCTATGCTAAAAATGCTTTGTGTAAAACAATACTAGCCCTGCAGTTACTTACCCTGTGCGATGAATCCAGCGATGAAGGTCCCGGAATTAACGTCAGACATCCGCCCTCCAAACACCTCGACACGCCTGCGTTCAGATCTCCACGCCCGGAAAATGGTGAGTAGACGCCCCGATCCGTCTCCCGCCTGACCGCTTTCTTCGTTCCCGGCATCGTTGCCCAGCGGCACATGGTGTCCGCTGTGCATGCGCAGAACCGACCCATTCGCACCGCTGCGATGAACCGCAGCGTGCAAACGGGTCGGAATGACCCCCCTGTCACACTGCATATGACTTGGCATTAAAATTCCAAAGATCTCGATCCGATTTGTGAGATGTCCTGGAAAAACAAGCCCAAGCCATGAAGGCCACAAGGCGCAACTTACAGTACTTAAAGAATCTGCTCCCAATGTCTTGGTGCCAGATACCACAGGACACCTTCAGAGGTCTTGTGGAATTCATGCCTCAATGGGTCAGAGCTGTTTCGGCGGCATGAGGGGGAACAACGTAATATTAGGCAGGTAGTTTTAATGTTATGACTGATTGGTGCAGTGGCGGCTCCAGAGGTGGGCCTGCAGTTCAGTCCAAAATTCAAACAGGGCAGGCACACCAACTGCCAAAGAGTCAGTTTGAAAGCGTTGTGTATGGGTGACCAGCGGCCAGGAACCCAGCGGTCAGTATACTGACGCCAGGATCCCAGCCACCAGGATGCCGACAGGGGGGTGAGCCAACAAAGCTCCTTGCGGGCTTGCTGCACTCAAATCACTGCGCTCGCCACAGGTTCTATTCCCACTCTATGGGTGTCATGGACACCCACGAGTGGGAATAGTCCTCGGACCCTGCCGGCATTCTGGTGACCGGGAAGACGGTGTCAGTATGCTGACCGCCAGGATCTCAACTGCCGGGATGGTGACTACATCCCGTTTGAAATGACAGTTGGTGTGGCTCCCCTATTTGAAATTTGAACTGACCTGCACTGTGCAGCCCCTCCACTGGAGCCACCACTGGGTGTATGTATATAGGTGTGTGCAGTAGTTTATCTACAGTATAATGGGTGCAGAGCAGTGCTCGAAGTGGGACAGTATACACTGGTATGGCATACCGGCACTGACCCCCGCCGCCACCTTTCAAATTGCCCACTGTTAAGCTCTGGAACCGGCAGCCAATCAGACGCGTCTACTCCTGATTGGTCGTCAATCCGCGGGAGATTTCAAATGGTGGTGCCGCAGTCATAGAGACTGTAGGCCATCTCCACACCACCGCTGCCCTGTGACTTCTCCTCTTCACCGCCGCCAGTCAGGTCCTCTGCTGCTGCCACCCATGTCATCCTCCGCACTGCGCCCAGGGCCTTCTCTTGGTCACCGCTGCTGCCCGGGGCCTTCTCCATATCGCTGCCAACTTCAGCCTCTGCACCGCCGCCGACCACAGCCCTATCCGCTGCTTATTAGGTACTGTCCCTCTGTCACTGTTGTCACTCTCCCTGTCCCTGCTGTCACTCTGTCATTGTCCCTGCTGTCACTCTTCCTGTCACTGTCCCTGCTGTCACTCTCCCTGTCCCTGCTGTCACTCTGTCTGTCATTGTCCCTGCTGTCACTCTTCCTGTCACTGTCCCTGCTGTCACTCTCCCTGTCCCTGCTGTCACTCTGTCTGTCATTGTCCCTGCTGTCACTCTTCCTGTCACTGTCCCTGCTGTCACTCTCCCTGTCCCTGCTGTCACTCTGTCTGTCACTGTCCCTGCTGTCACTCTCCCTGTCCCTGCTGTCACTCTTCCTGTCACTGTCCCTGCTGTCACTCTTCCTGTCACTGTCCCTGCTGTCACTCTCCCTGACCCTATGTCCCTGCTGTCACTCTCCCTGTACCCGAATTTTGGCTCATACTGTGTGGCATATTGTGAATTTTAGCTCATTCTGTGTGGGATAATGTGAATTTTGGCTCATTCCGTGGGAATTTTGGCTCATTCAGTGTGGCATCATGTATAAGGGGCACCAGTACTAGATAGTATAATGGGTTTTACTATTGTGGTGCATAATGTGTATAAGTGGTATATGATGTGGTCCACTATACTTAAGGACATGCCCCCTTTGAGTGACCATGCCCCCTTTTGAGTGGCCGCATCCCCATAATTACAACCTTCACTTTTCCTTATCCTCACTTCGACCACTGGTGCAGAGTGTGTGGTGCACAGGGGCCCTTGGGTCCAGGGGGGCCCACACCGCTCATCCTGAATGCAGATTTACACATGTGGCACACAATGTTGGACTGGGGCGTGAAGGGCCTGACAGGGAATGTAGTTTTAGGAGACCATGCTTATGGGTGTGGCTTGGCTAACCATTAGAGCAGGCATTCCCAACCTTGGTCCTCAAGGCATAGTAACAGTCCAGTAACCCCTGTCATTTAGGAAAATTGTTATTTTATTCAAGTGGAGCAACACCGTGAACAAAGGTGCATGGGGGAGAGGAAACGGGGGGAAGGGCGCACCATTTAGTCTCATGAGGTGCAGTGTGCTGAGGAAACTAATACCGTTTGGCCATCACATGCATGTTCCTGACTGCGGTGCTGCTGACGTGGGTGGCACTCATCATGCAGCTTCTGGCTGGCTGTCATGACTCACAAAATGGCTGCTGCCTGCCCCAGTCAGCAGCACTGCAGCCAGGGACATGCAGGCGACGGCAAAACACATGCAATGTGGTTTACAAGCTATTTACAGACTGAAGGAATTGGTAAACAGTTTCAAAATACAAATTCATTTTTAAAACAGAAGATAGTAAGACAGACGAGTGAACTAAAAAAATTAGAAAAGAAGAAAAAATATCTTTGAATAAAATAAAAAAAATCACTCTGCAATGACTGGTAAGCACTGCTAGTATACAATATAGGGAAGATGACAGGTTTGGTATTTGGCAACAGTTGGGGAAACATTGGGGGTCATTCCGAGTTGTTCGCTCTGTAAATTTCTTCGCATCGCAACGATTTTCCGCTTATTGCGCATGCGCAATGTCCGCACTGCGACTGCGCCAAGTAAATTTGCTATGCAGTTAGGAATTTTACTCACGGTTTTTTCTTCGTTCTGGTGATCGTAATGTGATTGACAGGAAGTGGGTGTTTCTGGGCGGAAACTGGCCGTTTTATGGGAGTGTGTGAAAAAACGCTACCGTTTCTGGGAAAAACGCGGGAGTGGCTGGAGAAACGGAGGAGTGTCTGGGCGAACGCTGGGTGTGTTTGTGACGTCAAACCAGGAACGACAAGCACTGAACTGATCGCAGATGCCGAGTAAGTCTCGAGTTACTCAGAAACTGCACAGAGATGTCTTATCGCAATATTGCGAATCTTTCGTTCGCAATTTTAAGAAGCTAAGATTCACTCCCAGTAGGCGGCGGCTTAGCGTGTGCAAAGCTGCTAAAAGCAGCTTGCGAGCGAACAACTCGGAATGACCCCCATTGTGTACACTACTTGTGTAAGGTCTGTACATTGGGGGTCATTCCGAGTTGTTCGCTCGCAAGCTGCTTTTAGCAGCTTTGCACACGCTAAGCCGCCGCCTACTTGGAGTGAATCTTAGCTTCTTAAAATTGCGAACGAAAGATTCGCAATATTGCGATAAGACATCTCTGTGCAGTTTCTGAGTAACTCGAGACTTACTCGGCATCTACGATCAGTTCAGTGCTTGTCGTTCCTGGTTTGACGTCACAAACACACCCAGCGTTCGCCCAGACACTCCTCCGTTTCTCCAGCCACTCCCGCGTTTTTCCCAGTAACGGTAGCGTTTTTTCACCACTCCCATAAAACGGCCAGTTTCCGCCCAGAAACACCCACTTCCTGTCAATCACACTACGATCACCAGAACAAAGAAAAAAACGTGAGTAAAATTCCTAACTGCATAGCATATTTACTTGGCGCAGTCGCAGTGTGGACATTGCGCATGTGCAATAAGCGGAAAATCGCTGCGATGCGAAGAAATTTACCGAGCTAACAACTCGGAATGACCCCCATTGTGCCACCCATTAATTACATATAATATAGAACTTCTGATGCTGTGATGGATGATTCAGCTGCTTTCCATGTTATGCAGAGTAAGAGATCCTGTGCACGGGTTGGGGCTGATATGCCAGAGGTCAGCATACCAACCCCAGGATCCCAGACGCCAGAATTCCGGTGAGGGGGTGAGCGCAACGGAGCCCATTGCTGCGCTTGCCACAAGTTCTATTCCCACTCAATGGGTGTCGTGGAAACCCACGAGTGGGAATAGCCCCTGTTAGCCGGCATTCTGGCCGGCGGCATTGCCAGCAGTCGTGATTCATGCGTCGGTATCCTGACCGTCGGGATCACGACCACCGGTATATCGACTGCATCCCCTGTGCACGCATATAACATGTAGCTTATACCCGTAGCTTATACCCCTTTTAGACATACTTTAAAATTCCGGGTTTTTGCACTTGAACACACATCAAACTGGGATTTTTGTATGTCTGAAAGGGGGTGTGGCATGGTATGCCAGCGGTCGGGCTCCCGGCGACCAGCATACCGGCACCGGGAGCCCGACCATCGGCTTACCGACAGTGTGGCGAGCGCAAATGAGCCCCTTGCGGGCTCGCTGCGCTTACCACGCTGCGGGCACGGTGGCGCGCTATGCTATTTTATTCTCCCTCCAGGGGGGTCGTGGACCCCCACGAGGGAGAATAAGTGTCGGTATGCCGGCTGTCGGGATTCCGGCGCTGGTATACTGTGCGCCAGGATCCCGTCAGCCGGCATACTGAAGACCACCCCTGAAAGGCACTAACCCGGGAACAGGCATAAACCCTATTCACCAGGGTTTTTCCAGGGACCTTTGTCCCAGATAGACATCCTGGTATCAGCATCCGGAGTCTTACCGGAACGCTGGGGCCGCGGGGCTGGCTTCACGGGAGGTGGCTGGGCAGTGGCAGAGGAGGGCTGCTGCGCCGGGTCCGGGGGGAAGGTAGCAGTAGCGGTAGCGGCGGTAAGGGGGTCCGCTCATGGCGGCGGGATGCCGCTGCAGCAGCTCTCTCTCGCTGAACCGTTGCCTAGGAGACCAGGGGCAGTGAGCAGCATGGTTATGAAAAAGGTCTGCATTACTGGGCGCCGCCATGTTGGAGACCAAGTTTCTGGCATAGTTCTAGTTTCCTGGTTCCTTCCAGCCAATCCAGGGAGACTTCTTCCTATAAAAGGGGGCTGGTTTAGGACAGGGACGCCAGTGCTTCAAGTTACAACCCTGTTGTAGGTGCTTTTGCCTGTGCTCCCAGGATTTCTGCTGTATTCTGGTTACTTCTAACCCTGCTTAGCCGGTTCTCAGTTGCTGCTGCAGTACTGCTGTTCCTAGCCTGCTGCTGCCTGTGGAGACGCTCCTGGAAAACCCGGTCCAGTAAGACTCTCTGGGCACGGACGACCCTGGGTCTCCTGCCTCGTCCTTCGAGCCACAGTCTGCAGATCCTTGTCTCAAGCCACGTCCTTGAACCACCGTTCACAGTCCTCAGCTCGTTATCTCCAGCCTCGTCTTTTAAGCCACAGTCTACAGTTCTCAGTCTCCAGCCACGTTCTTGAACCACCGTCCACAGTCCTCAGCTCCTTATCTACAGTCTCATCTTACAAAACACACTCCACGGTTCTTTGTCTTCAGCCACGTCTTTAACCATCATTCACAGTTCCGCAGTTCATTATTTACAACTTCGTCTTTCAAGCCACAACCCACAGTTCTTTGTCTACAACTACGTTCCCAAGTCATCGTTCACCAGCCACAGTTCTCTACCTCAGCCCCGTCCACAAGAACTACAACCCACAGACTTTGAGCCCCGCCTTCGTCCCTCATTACCCCTTGCCCCATGAGAAGGAACTATATCCAACCCCCTCGTCTTGTTCAACCCCAGTCTATTCCCTCCTTGGGCGAGTCTCAGCTGCCGGATCCTCAAACCTTGCTAGACGTGACAGTAAGCACTGGCCCAATGGTTTCGACGGGTGATCAGGCCTCAGGAGGTGATTCAACCGCAGATATCTGGTCTCGCTTGAGCAAGTAGGAGGCCACCCAGTCTCAAATTGTGCAGTTCATGCAGAGTATGTCCAAACGTCTCGATTCTCTCTGTGTTGCAATGACGGCTCCTGAAGTATCTACGGCTGCTTCCACATTAGCACCCCTGGTTCCACTTCCTCCTGTACCAGTACCACTTCCACGGTTGCATTTGCCACCTCCCAGTAAGTTTGATGGAAATCCAAAGCAATGCCGCAGGTTTCTTAACCAGTGCGAAATCCAGGAGGAATTACAGTCGGCCAACTTTCCATCAGCACGTACCAAGGTAGCCTATATAATTTCTTTGCTTACTGGATAAGCATTGGAATGGGCGTCACCTTTGTGGGAGGTTGGATCCCATCCTGTCTAACTACTCAGAGTTTGTGGCCGCCTTTCGAAGAATCTTCTACGAACCGGGCAGGACTTCTGCCGCTTCATTGGAGATCCTGCGCCTGCGTCAGGGCACGCGTACGGTCAGTCAGTACGTGATCCAGTTTCGTACTCTCTCCTCAGAACTGAACTGGAATGAGGAGGCTCTCATCGCAGTTTTTTGGAGCGGTATCTCCGTAAAATCAAAGATGACCTCGCGACTCAGGACGTACCTGATAAGTTGGATAAATTAATTTCCCTATGCAATAACTTAGACCTGAGATACAGAGAACGCTGTATGGAGAGATCTCGGTCAGATCGTCCCAAGCCTTGAGTCGTTCTTCCGCCAACACCATCATCACCAACTACCGAAGAACCCATGCAGAACAATCGTTCCCGTCTCTCCAACGAAGAACATCAGAGACGACGACAAAGGAACTTATGCCTGTACTGTGGTGCATCTGATCATTTTGTTAAATCTTGTAGCCAACGTCCGGGAAACGCCCGCTCCTAGCTTGTGCCGGAGAGGTCAAGCTAGGAGAATTCTCAGAATTACTTGCCAAGAAAGAGTCCGTCTTGTTAACTCACCCTGGAGCTCCCTTCTTCCTCTCTTCTCATCCCTGCACTACTTGACTCCGGAGCCGCCAAAAGTTTTATTACATCAGCTCTGGTCAAACGATCTGGGATACAAATGGTCCATTTGGAGCGTACTATTTCAGTTACTGCTGTGGATGGAAGTCATATTCCTGAGGGAATTATCACTCTTTGTACTATTCCTCTTAAGATGAAGGTCGGAGTTCTTCATTCGGAAAACATCTCTTTCCTAGTAATTCCTAAAGCCTCTCACGAACTGATCCTAGGATTTCCATGGTTAATAAAACACAATCCCCATATATAGTTTGGCAAACCATGGATGTTCTCTCCTGGGGACGGAACTGCTTCCAGAACTGTTTGCCCTCAGTAAGACCTCTCAGTTCTTCTAGCCCTTCCAGCCTTCCTGCGGAATACCAGGCCTTCCGAGATGTTTTTAGTAAGCATGGGGCGGACACCTTGCCTCCGCATCGCACTTGGGATTGCCCCATTGATCTGGTACCAGGCAAGACTCCTCCCCGAGGTCAAATCTACCCTCTCTCACTCCCTGAGACACAGGCCATGTCGGAGTATATCCGGGAGAACTTGGATAAAGGGTTCATCAGGTCTTCCACCTCTCCGGCCGGGGCAGGGTTTTTCTTCGTCAAAAAGAAGGATGCGGGTCTGCGGCCCTGGATTGAGTATAGAGGTCTCAACAACATAACAATTAAGAACAGATATCCGTTACCTCTAATTCCAGAACTGTTCGACCGTGTTAAAGGAGCTACTGTATTCACTAAGCTGGACTTACGGGGGGCCTACAATCTTATACGTATTCGCCCAGGTGATGAATGGAAGACGGCATTTAATACCAGCGAAGGCCATTACGAGTACCTGGTAATGCCTTTCGGCCTATGTAACGCCCCAGCCGTCTTTCAAGAATTCGTTAATGAAATCTTCAGAGACCTCCTCTATGACTGCTTGGTGGTGTATTTGGATGACATCCTCATCTTTTCTAGGGATCTGAAGACCCATCGAAAACAAGTCAAAGAAGTTCTAACTCATTTACGGAGGAATCAATTATTCTGTAAGTTAGAGAAGTGCACCTTCGAAGTACCCACGATTCCATTCCTTGGTTACATCCTCTCAGGGCAGAAGTTACAGATGGACCCCGCTAAAGTCCAGGCGATTCAGGATTGGTCACTTCCAGCTACCCTTAAGGGAGTTCAACGTTTCCTGGGGTTCGCTAATTTCTATCGAAGATTCATTCAGAATTATTCCTCTGTCATAGCTCCCATAACAGCATTAACTAGGAAAGGAGACGATCCAGCCAAGTGGTCTCCAGAGGCTTTAGAAGCCTTTTCGTCATTAAAGAAGGCCTTCATGACCACTCCTGTTCTTCGACAACCTGATCTCAGCCGCCCATTCCTGGTGGAGGTCGATGCCTCCACGGTAGGAGTAGGAGCAGTATTATCCCGGCTCTTCGAGGACAAGAAAGTCCATCCGTGTGCGTTCTTCTCGCGAAGATTCTCCCCCGCTGAGCAGAATAACGCTATTGGGGAACAAGAATTACTGGCAATTAAGTTAGCCTTTGAGGAGTGGAGGTATTTATTGGAGGGAGCTCAACATCCAATCTCGGTAACCACGGATCACAAGAACCTCCTGTATCTACAGTCAGCTCAATGTCTGAACCCACGCCAAGCAAGATGGGCACTTTTCTTTACCCGTTTCAACTTTAAACTTAGTTATCGACCAGGTTCCCTCAACAAAAAGGCAGATGCATTATCCCGTTCCCTAAGATCTGAAGAACCCTCTGACTGTTCAAAAGAACAATTCATCTTGGAGTCCACCTCTTTTTCAGCAACTAATACCTCTCCACTTCCTCCTCCAGGAAAAATCTTCATTGCACCAAATCTTCTCAAGAAACTGCTTACATGGGCTCACTCCTCCTCCTTCATGGGCCATGAGGGTGGTCATAAAATGCTCAAATTCATTCAGCGCTCCTACTGGTGGCCTCATCTCAGGACTGATGTTCAGGAATTCGTGGCTGCCTGTCCAAAGTGTGCCCAGCATAAAAGTCCCAAAGGTCCTCCAGCCGGGTTGCTCCATCCGTTACCTGTGCCGCAAAGACCATAGACGCATATTTCTATGGACTTTATTACTGATTTGCCTGTGTCTGGCGGACGGAATACTGTATGGGTCATAGTTGACTGGTTCTCTAAGATGGCACACTTCGTTCCCCTGGCTAGTCTTCCATCAGGATCCCAGTTGGCAAAATTATTTATAGCAGAGATTTTCCGACTCCATGGTCTACCTCAGGAAATCGTGTCTGATAGAGGTCCCCAGTTTGTGGCCAAGTTTTGGAGATTCCTATGTTCTGCTCTTGGCGTGAAATTGAATTTCTCCTCAGGATATCATCCCCAAACGGATGGTCAAACAGAGAGAGTGAACCAGGACCTGGAGACATTTCTGCATTTATTCATGTCCTCCTCTCAGGACGACTGGCTGGACTTCCTCCCATTCGCGGAATTTGTCCATAACAATCTCTCTGCCACAAAATCTTCTCCATTTTTCATTAATTATAGTTATCATGCGAAAGTTCCCGACTTCCAACTTCTGCCTACGCTCGAGGTCCCTGCCGCAGAATCAGCACTTCGACAGTTTACTAAAACCTGGAGACAAATTCACAAGGCCTTGCTCAAGACATCCAAGAAGTTTAAGACCTACGCAGATCTGAAGCGAAAAGCTGTACCAAGTCTTAAAGTGGGAGATCGGGATTGGGTTTCCACACGTAACCTAAGATTGAAGTTTCCTACTAAGAAGTTTGCTCCCAGGTTTATTGGGCCCTACCCAATCGAAAAATCCTGTGGTTTACAAGGTGAAGTTGCCTCCGCATTTAAGAATTCCTAACGCTTTTCATATTTTTCTCTTAAAACCGTTGGTACTCAATCGATTCAGAGCTGCTCTGCCTAAATCACCCAAGATCCAATCAGCACAAGGAGACAAATTTGAGATTCACAGGATCCTCGACTCCCGCAGACGATACGGTCGCCTCCAGTATCTTGTTGATTGGAAGGGATATGGACCTGAGGAAAGGTCATGGGTAGAGGCAGATCATGTCCATGCCCCAAGACTTCTTCAGACATTTCATGCCAAATTTCTAGCTAAACCATATAGGTGTCCGGAGTCCACCCGCAAAGGGGGGGTACTGTCAGCGTCCGGGGTCTTACCGGAATGATGGGGTCGCGGGGCTGGCTTCACAGGCGGCGGCAGAGGAGGGCTGCTGCTCCGGGTCCGGGGGGAAGGTAGCGGTAGCGGTGGTGAGGGGGTCCGCTCGTGGCGGAAGGACGCCGCTGCAGCGGCTCTCTCTCGCTAAACCGTTGCCTAGGAGACCAGGGGCAGTGAGCAGCATGGTTATGAAAAAGGTCTGCATTACTGGGTGCCGCCATGTTGCAGACCAAGTTTCTGGCGTAGTTCTTGTTTCCTGATTCCTTCCAGCCAATCCAGGGAGACTTCTTCCTATAAAAGGGGGCTGGTTTAGGACAGGGATGCCAGTGCTTCAAGTTACAACCCTGTGCTCCCAGGATTCCTGCTGTATTCTGGTTACTTCTAACCCTGCTTAGCCGGTTCTCAGTTGCTGCTGCAGTACTGTCGTTCCTAGCCTGCTGCTACCTGTGGAGACGCTCCTGGAAAACCCAGTCCAGTAAGACCCTCTGGGCACGGACGACCCCTGGTCTCCTGCCTCGTCCTTCGAGCCACAGTCCGCAGATCCTTGTCTCCAGCCATGTACTTGAACCACCATTCACAGTCCTCAGCTCGTTATCTCCAGCCTCGTCTTTCAAGCCACAGTCTACAGTTCTCAGTCTCCAGCCACGTTCTTGAACCACCGTACACAGTCCTCAGCTCCTTATCTACAGTCTTGTCTTACAAATCACAGTCCACGGTTCTTTGTCTTCAGCCACATCTTTAACCATCATTCACAGTTCTGCAGTTCATTATTTACAACTTCGTCTTTCAAGCCACAACCCACAGTTCTTTGTCTACAATTACATTCCTAAGTCATCGTTCACCAGCCACAGTTCTTTACCTCAGCCCCGTCCACAAGAACTACAACCCACAGACTTTGAGCCCCGCCTTCGTTCCTCATTACCCTATGCCCCATAAGAAGGAACTATATCCAACCCCCTTGTCTTGTTCAACCCCAGTCTATTACCTCCTTGGGCGAGTCTCAGCTGCCGGATCCTCAAACCTTGCTAGATGTGACACCTGGGCATAGTGTAAATTGTGCAACCTGGGATTTTACTCCCAGGTCGCACTCTAATAGGTTGTTCGGGCTGCCTGAGGGGGCGGGGCTACCTGGAGGGGTTTGGGTGGAGTAGTTGGTGGCGTGGATAGTGAAAGTAGTATCCCGCCGGCCTAGCTCCTCCCCCTGATGTCAGTGGCCTTTTATCCTACTTGATTCTAGCATCTACCGAGGGGGCTGTGGTCTGTGATAGCTGAAGGGGGCTGTGATCCGTGATGCAGGGAAGGGTCTGCGGTCCGTGTGTGTTATTGCTTGAGTGTATGAGTGTGACATGTATGTGTATGACATGTATGTGTGTGTGTATGATTGTGACATGTATGCAGTGGCGGACTGGGCCTCCATTTTGGAACAATCCACTTCTTAACATGCGCGCTCGTCACGGGGGGGCACATTGTCACGTAATACAGTAGCGTGCCATGAGTCATGGGGGCGTGGACTAGTTGCATGCCCCCATTACCATGGCGATGCTTGCTGGGGGTTACGTCCTCGGTTCCGGGGACGTGGGTGCGCGGCACGCCCCCATTTTCATGGAGGCCGGTGGGGGCGGCTCAACCAGAGAGCCAGAGGCTGCGCTTCCCGCGCCCTTCCCGGCTCTCTGAGGGACCGGACCAGCCCAAATGCCCATCGGCCCTTCTGGCATATCCCAGAAGGCCAGTCCGGCCCTGCATGTGTGTATGCATACCCTCCAACTGTACCTTTTTAGTAGGTACAGTACCTTTTTTTTATGGTCTGTACCGATTTTTGGCTCTCCAAACTTCCATTGAAAGTATACCCACGGCCACGCGCCCTTTCCTAATTTGTACTGATTTTTATGCGTAAAATGTTGGAGGGTATGAGGTATGCAGCAGGTCAGACCCAGCTTATGTGTTAAAGGGGACAACCCAGGAATTTCCCTGGTCTCAGGTGTAGTGTGAAAAGGGGTCTCCAGCAAATACCTGGGATTTTGCTGAAGAGAAAAACCCGGGTCTGAACAGGGAAATTACCGGGTCGTATGTCTTATACCCCTTTCACACCAGCCTATTTTCCCGGGTTGACCCAGGGAACAACCCGGGTGTAGCGCTGGTGTGCAAGGATCCCGGGACAAAATCCCGGGAACCATGCCACGGCATTTCAACCCTGCTATGTACCAGGGTTGTTCCCGGGATCTTCCAGGGATCCTGGACAGTGTGAGCGGTGCAGGGACATGTCCCGCCTTCCTAGGTTGCCTCTGCTGCTGCTGATTGGCTATGCAGGGCAGCTTCCTGGTGTTGTGATTTTTCAGCAGGCACCAGCAGATGAGTATGTGCTGTGCTGTCTGTAGCAGCCCACCCTGGCATGTGTGTGGCTGTGGTTGGCTGGCAGGCTGGTGGTGGGTGTCGGTGGGATGGATCAGCTGCCAGGCAGACACATGCTCCCGGGTGCAATCCTTTTGCCTTTGCAGGAGAAGTGTGATGTGACTGGGATAACATTACTGATTGGTCAGAGAAGAGGAGGGGGCACAGTACGTGCACAATTAACCTGTCCTCCCTTCCTCTCTCCCTCCCTCTCTCTAATGACCTCAACTTTGTGGGCCTAAAAAATAGGATTTTAATTACCTACTGGTAAATCCTTTTCTCGTAGTCCGTAGAAGATACTGGGGTCCATTTAGTACCATGGGGTATAGACGGGTCCACTAGGAGCCATGGGCACTTTAAGAATTTGATAGTGTGGGCTGGCTCCTCACTCTATGCCCCTCCTACCAGACTCAGTCTAGGAAACTGTGCCCGAGGAGACGGACATACTTTGAGAGAAGGATAGATCAGGATAGTGGTGAGATTCCGAACCAGCACACACAACAAGAGGAAAGCCATGCTAACCAAACTTGACACAGGAACAGCAACGGCTGAACCAACATTACTTTACCAAGTAACACTGCAGGAAGAACGAAGCGCTGGGCGGGCGCCCAGTATCCTCTACGGACTACGAGAAAAGGATTTACCGGTAGAAAAATTAAAATCCTATTTTCTCTTACGGCCTAGAGGATACTGGGGTCCATTTAGTAAGGGGCGTAGGAAGGGCGGTTCCGGTGGAGCTCGAGCTTCAGGCGTCCAAGACAGTATGGGGCGCCATAGCTCGACTCCGCCGGAACCTGTGCCTGGCCTCAAGCAGCTCGCAGCCGCAGCTGTCAGTCACTGACAGCTGGAAGCCCGAGCTGCTTCAAATCTCTCCCTTCCCTCCCCTCGCCTCCCGTCCCTCCTCTCCCCTCCCCTCCCTCCTCCCCTCCGGTCCGTGACTTGCATGTGACGTCACACGTCACACGCACGGACAGCGGAGACGCGGCCAGCAGCAGTCGGGAAGCCGAAGCGGGCAGGTATTTTTTGTGTGTTTTATTTTGTGTTTTCGGCGCTACCAGGGGGCACAGCTACAGGGGGCACAGCTACTGGGGGCACACCTACTGGGGGTACAGCTACAGGGGCACAGCTACAGGGGGCACACCTACTGGGGCACAGCTACAGGGGCACACCTACTGGGGGCAGAGCTACGGGGCACACCTACTGGGGGCACAACTACTCCAAGCACAGCTACAGGGGGCACAACTACTCCAGGCACAGCTACAGGGGGCACATCTACTGGGGGCAAATCTACAGGGGGCACAACTACTCCGGGCACAGCTACAGGGGGCACATCTACTGGGAGCAAATCTACACAGGGCACAATTACTTGAGGCAAATCTATAGGGGGCACAACTAAAAGGGGCACAAACCAGGGTGCACAATTACTCTGGGCACAGCTACAGGAAGCACACCTACTGGGGGCACAGCTACAGGGGGCACAACACCTCCAGGCAAATCTACAGGGGGCACAACTACTGGTGGCAAATCTACAGGGGGCACAGCTACAGGGGATACAACTACTGGGTCCATAACTACAGGGGGCATAACTGTGGCCACACCCCTTCCCAATGAAGCCATGCCCCTATTTTTTGCCACTATGCTTATCCTGTGGGTGTGTGTGTGGGGGGGGCATGCCAAAGGAAACTTTCGCCCTGTATGTCACAAGGTCTAGAACTGGGCCACTACCCCAATTCAGTACAGGGGAGGGGGGCACCAAAACATACCTTGCTCCAGGCACCATGACACCTTGCTACACCTCTGCATTTAGTACCATGGGGATGTACCAAAGCTCCCAAACTGGGTGGGAGAGTGCTGAGGTTCCTGCAGAACTGATTGACCAAACTGAAGGCCAAAGTATCGAACTTGTGGAACTTAGTAAACATGTTCGAACCTGACAAAGTAACTGCTCGGCACAGCTGTAAAGCCGAGACCCCCTGGGCAGCCGCCCAGGAAGAACCCACCGACCTAGTAGAGTGAGCCTGTACAGATCTTGGACATGGCAAACCTGCCGTAGATTAAGCATGCTGGATAGTAAGCCTGATCCAGCGTGCAATAGACTGCTTTGAAGCAGGACACCCAATCTATTTGGGATCATAAAGAACAACACGAGTCCGATTTTCTGTGATGAGCTGTTCTCTTCACATACACCTTCAAAGCCCTCACAACATCTAAAGACTTTGAAGTAGCAGAAGTGTCGGTGACAACCGGAACCACAATAGGTTGGTTGATGTGAAATGCAGACACCACATTAGGAAGAAATTGCTGATGAGTTCCGAGTTCAGATCTGTCCTTATGGAAAATTAAATAGGGACTTTTATGAGACAAAGTCTACCCCCTGTAACGGTTCAAACCAGTCCGATTGGAGGAACTGCTGCATCATGTTGAGATCCCAAGGTGCCGTGGGAGGCACAAAGGGAGTATGGATGTGCAGAACACCTTTCAAGAATGTCTGGACCTCAGGGAGAGAAGCCAGTTGTTTCTGAAAGAAAATGGATTAGGCCGAATCTGGATTTTTAAGGAGCCCAGACGCAGGCCCACATTCACACCTGCCTGCAGAAAAAGCAGGAAACGTCCCAGATGAAATTCCACCGCAGAATAATTTCTGCTCTCACACCAAGAGATGTATTTCTTCCATATACAATGGTAATGCTTAGACGTTACCCCCTTCCCGGCTCGGATCATAGTCGGGATTGATCTTCCTGTTGAGCCGAGAGGCCATCGTGTCTACTCCCGGAATGAAGACCGCTGACAACACCACAGCATTTCTTTCTGCCCAGAGGAGAATACTTGACACCCCTGACATTGCTGCTCTGCTCTTAATTCCGCCCCATCGGTTTTTGTACGTCACTGCCGGTACATTGTCCGACCGGACCTGATTGGCCCGATCTTGAAGAAGATGTGAGGCCTGCAGAAGGGCGTTGTATACGTCCCTGAGTTCCAGAATGTTGATTGGAAGAACAACTTCCTAACTTGACCATCTTCCTTGAAACTGCACTCCGAGTGACTGCTCCCCAACCTCTGACGCTTGCGTCTGTGGTTAACAGAATCCAGTTCTGAATTCCGAACCTCCGACCTTCAACGAGGTGAAAAGACTGTAGCCACCACAGAAAGGAGATCCTGGCCTTTGGTGATAGACGGAACCTCTGGTGCATGTGAAGATGCGATCCAGACCATTTGTCCAACAGATCTATCAGGAAGGGTCTTGCGTGAAACCTTCCGTATTGAAGAGGCCACAATGTTTCCCAGAAGGCGAATGCACAGATGCACGGACACCCAGGTTGGCTTCAGGACGTCCCGAACCATCAACTGGATCACCAATGCCTTTTCCAACGAAAGGAACAATTTCTGCGACTCTGTGTCCAGTACCATTCCCAGGAATGGGAGCTTCCTTGTTGGCTCTATGTGAGATTTTGGATGGTTCAGAATCCACCCAAGATCCTGGAGGAGTTTGGTCGAAAGACCAATGCTGAACAGCAACCTTTCCCTGGACGGTGCTTTTGTCCCCTCCAGACCTGAGATTCCCACTCTCAGAGACTCCATCTTGTTGAACTGATGAGGAGGAACTGGAACAATGACCAAAGTCTGTACCAGTCTTTGGATGGCATACTGTAAAGTTATACTTGCCTTTTGTGAAACTGGCAATCCTGATTTGAAGAATCTGTGAGGTGGGAGCTTTTGGCACTCCAGTCTGTAGCCCTGGGAAATAAAAATTATGACCCAGGGATCCTGTCACGAAACTTGACCAGATCTGACTGAAGAATTGTAGTCGGGCTCCCACCTGACAGCCTTCCAGGCATTGCGGTCAGTGTCGGACTGGGGCATGGAGGGCCCACCGGGGGAATGCAGTGATAGGTGCCCATACTTAAGGGCGTGGCCAGCCTACAAAGGGGGTGTGGCCAGCCTCCACAGAGACTTGAAATACACAATAGTCTAGTGCAGTGTAATGCAACATATCTACCATGCATAATACAAGTGCACAGTCTGGAACCTGATCCCTAGAGGAAGAAGTGGGCACTCAGGCAGTGGGGCCTACCGGTGGTTTCCCTGGTACCCCTGTGAGCCAGTCCAACCCTGATTGCGGTCCACCGTCCTGTTGAAGTCTTTGAGGAATCAGAGCCTGGGCTCTGTTCCTGAGCACCTGCAGCTGAAGGCTTGCGTGGTTTACCTCTTGCGTCGCTGGAGGACGTAGAAGCACCTCTGGATTTGCCCTTGAACTTGGGCGTCCGAAAGGACTGTAACTGAAAAGTTGAATAAGTCTTCTTGGTTGGGGGAGCTGCAGAAGGAAGATACGTAGACTTTCCCGCAGTAGCTGTGGAGATCCATTTGCCTAGTTCATCTCCAAACAAGGCCTCTCCTGTGAATGGTAGGCCTTCCACGCCTTTCCTGGAGTCCGCATCAGCAGTCCACTGGCGTAGACACAAGCCCCTGCATGCCGACACTGCCATAGCGGTGGTGCGTGCGTTAAACACGCCTTTTTTCTTTATGGCTTCCACCATAAAGTTCACAGAGTCCTGTATATGCTGCAGGAGTAAGACAACATCCCCCCTAGATAAGGAATCTAAGTCCTCAATTAGGTTACCTGACCATTAGCAATGGCTTTAGTGATCTATGCACATGCAATAGTGGGTCTTTGGGCCACCCCAGCAGCTGTGTACAATTATTTGAGTGTAGTCTCAATTTTGCGATCAGCCATATCTTTCAGGGAGGCTGCACCAGGGACAGGCAATACAATTTTATGTGACAGCCTAGAGACTGATGCGTCCACTATCGGTGGCTTTTCCCATTTTTTCCTATTTTCCAGAAGTAAAGGAAAAGATGAGAGCAACCTTTTAGGGATCTGAAACTTCTTATAAGGATTTACCCATGATTCTTCAAACAGGGTATTCAATTCTTTTGACACAGGAAAAGTAACTGAGGACTTCTTTTTTACATTAAAATAAGATTCCTCACACTCCTGATAGCCTCTATAAGAGCCTCTATTCCCTGTCCCTCTGAGTCCACCTCTCCCTCCTCCGTGTCTGACCTGAGTCAGACTGCAGGATGTGGGCCAGAGATCGCTTTTGCGGACAAATGGGAGGGGACCAAGACTCTGTTTTGGGGACTGAGTCTCTGTTCATAAACTCATCAACAGTCTGTTTTAAGTATTGCGTCTCTTTCTCGTTGCGGGACAATTTTGTAGAAACAGTTGATATCATTCCCTTAAGAGAATTAACCCATTCCGGTGTAGCCCCGCTAGCCTGTGAACCCTGAGTACCCAGTAGTGAGCCCTCTGGTGAAGAGGCACACTTCTGCTGTACAAGAAACACACTCTTTGCCTGACATAAGCATACCTCCCAACTTTACAGTTCCCTAAAGAGGGACACACGCGCGGCGAAGCTGCGCACGCTCCCGAAAAAGGGGCGTGACCTAAGAAAAGGGGGTGTGGCTTCGCGGAGGACCGCAATCGCGAGCCACGCCCCCATTTTCATCACTGAGGGGGCATGCCCAGCGCTCTGTGAGCCGCTGGCATGCCTCCTCTCCCTCTGAATCCAGTGAATAGACGCTGTGCGCATACGCACAACGTCTATTCACCGCTGCTCTGCTAAGCAGGGCAGAGAGACACAGAGACTCCCAACTGCCCCCCCCCCCCCACCGCGGGACACTGCGGCCCGCGGGTGGGACACTGCGGCCCGCGGGTGGGACAGCGGGACAGTCCCCAAAAAACGGGACTGTCCCGCGAAAATCGGGACAGTTGGGAGGTATGCATAAGCACACACACACACACACACACACACACATACAGGAAAAGGATAAGCACAATTAACCCACAAAAAGCCCTTCAGGGAGACACAGAGATGTTTGGAGCCAGCCCCCACCGCACCCTTATCGCTAATGTCAAGCTTTGCCAGGTCGCAGACTAAGTACCCTGATAGGGGACTTAGTACACTAAGGGGTATATGCAATTGCCGGCGAATCGCTGCAATTTTTCGCCCGTTTTTTAATTCGACACAATTCGACCGTCGAATTCCGGCAAGTGGGTGCCGGAATTCAACATATTCAATAAAAAATGGATTCGACAGTCCCGCTGTCGAAAAACGGCCGATTTGACGGATTTTGATTAGACTTGTAAAAATGTAAAAAACCCGGGAAAAATGGTAAAAACCACGAAAAAAAATTGCGTGGGGTCCCCCTTCCTAAGCATAACCAGCCTCGGGCTCTTCGAGCCGGTCCTGGTTCTAAAAATCCGGGGGGAAAACTGACAGGGGATCCCCCGTATTTTTAAAACCAGCACCGGGCTCTGCGCCTGGTGCTGGTGCAAAAAATACGGGGGACAAAAAGCGTAGGGGTCCCCCGTATTTTTTACACCAGCATCGGGCTCCACTAGCTGGACAGATAATGCCACAGCCGGGGGTCACTTTTATACAGCGCCCTGCGGCCGTGGCATTAAATATCCAACTAGTCACCCCTGGCCGGGGTACCCTGGGGGAGTGGGGACCCCTTCAATCAAGGGCCAGGGGTGAAGCCCGAGGCTGTCCCCCCCATCCAAGGACTGCGGATGGGGGGCTGATAGCCTTGAGAAAATTGAAAGAATATTGTTTTTTCCCGTAGTACTACAAGTCCCAGCAAGCCTCCCCCGCAAGCTGGTACTTGGAGAACCACAAGTACCAGCATGCGGGTGGAAAAATGGGCCCGCTGGTACCTGTAGTTCTACTGGAAATAAAATACCCAAATAAAAACAGGAGACACACACCTTGAAAGTAAAAGTTTATTTCATACATGCCGACACACACACATACTTACCTATGTTGACCCACCGACTGCCACGCCCCCCTCGTCACTGAAGAATCCGGGGTACCTGTGAATAAAGTTATACTCACCTGATCCAGTGTCCGGATCTTTTTAAATAATCCTCGTACTTGGCAAAACAACAAAACGAACACCTGGACCAAACGGACTGAAAGGGGTCCCATGTTTACACATGGGACCCCTTTCCACGAATGCCGGGACCCCACGTGACTCCTGTCACAGAGGGTCCCTTCAGCCAATCAGCGAGCGCAACGTCGTGGCACTCTGCTGATTGGCTTTGCGCGTCTGAGCTGTCAGACAGCGCATCGCAAAGCCTTACCATTATATTCAATGGTGGGAACTTTGCGGTCAGTGGTGAGGTCATCCGCGGTCAGCGGCTGACCGCGGGTAACCTCACCGCTGACCGCAAAGTTCCCACCATTGAAACTAATGGAGGGAGCTGTGCGATGCGCTGTCTGCCAGCAGACGCGCATACAGCCAATCAGGAGAGTGCCACGAAGTGGCGCTTCCTGATTGGCTGAAGAGATCTTTCTGTGACAGCAGTCACGGGGGGGTCTCTGCATTCGGGGAAAGGGGTCCCATGTGTAAACATGGGACCCCTTTCAGTCCGCCTGGTCCGGGTGTTCGGTTTTTTTTTTTGCCAAGTACGTGGATTATAATAAAAGACCACAGGACACTGGATCAGGTGAGTATAATTTTATTTTCAGGTACACCGTGGATTCTACTTGGACAAGTGGACAGAGGTCGGCGTGTGAACATAGGTAAGTATGTGTGTGTCGACATGTGTGAAATAAAGTTTTACTCTCACGGTGTGCGTGTCCTGTTTTTATTTGGGTATTTTTTTTCCAGTAGAACTACAGGTACCAGCGGGCCCATTTTTCTACCGCATGCTGGTACTTGTGGTTCTCCAAGTACCAGCTTGCGGGGGAGGCTTGCTGGGACTTGTAGTACTACTGGAAAAAACTATATTCTTTCAATTTTCTCAAGGCTATCAGCCCCCCATCCGCAGCCCTTGGATGGGGGGGGCAGCCTCGGGCTTCACCCCTGGCCCTTGGGTGGCTGGGGGGGGACCCCTTGATTGAAGGGGTCCCCACTCCTCCAGGGTACCCCGGCCAGGGGTGACTAGTTGAATATTTAATGCCACGGCCGCAGGGCGCTGTATAAAAGTGACCCCCGGCTGTGGCATTATCTGTCCAGCTAGTGGAGCCCGATGCTGGTGTAAAAAATACGGGGGACCCCTACGCTTTTTGTCCCCCGTATTTTTTGCACCAGCACCAGGCGCAGAGCCCGGTGCTGGTTTTAAAAATACGGGGGATCCCCTGTCAGTTTTTCCCCCGGATTTTTAGAACCAGGACCGGCTCAAAGAGCCCGAGGCTGGTTATGCTTAGGAGGGGGGACCCCACGCAATTTTTTTTCTGATTTTTAACATTCCATTTAAAAAATAAAAAATAAAAAATAAAAATATTTTTAAAAATATATAAATAATACTTGTGCCTCCAAAATAGACCAATAAAAAAAACACAAAAAAACCCATGTTTTTAAAAAATTTTATTAGATTCCGCCAGCAAAGTGTGGCGGATTGAAAATGACGAATTTACTGTCTAAAAGCACTGTTGTCGAATTACAAACTTCAATTGAATATACTTTTATCGAATTGCCGCATTTGTACCATTGCAGAAATGTCGAATTTGACAAATGTCGAATTTCAAAAAGTCGAATTTGGAAAGTCAGTTTTTTTGACGAAAAGTACTGAATTGCATTGTCGAATTTTTTGGGGGGGCGAAAATGTCCCGTTTTTCGACATTTTCGGGAATTCGACCGCAATTGCATATACCCCTAATAGTCGCTCTCCCCCTGCTATGACCCCCTGGTACCGCTGAGGTAAACTGGAGTCACACTGGAGGAGCTGCAATTCCCTGTCCTGTCAGAGTCTGTGTCCATTGCAGAGGGAAAATAGCGCTGGTGAGCTGCTGGATCCTCTCATAGTGAAGCCACGCCATTTCAATGGCGTGCGGTTTTCCCGCTTTTTTATACTGGCTGAGGAATGCTTAAAATGGAGAGAACCGTTTTAAGACTGTTGTGCCAGTATGGGTACTGTGTACAGGGACGCAGTTGTGTACTGTGTCCGGAGATGCATTCCGCCCCATGTAGAAGCCGTGCATCTCTGTACCCTCATGCCGCCATAATGGCCGGTGCCCCGCTAGCCGGGGCGCCGTCTCAGTACTCACCACTCTTCATTCTTCTGGCTCTGTTAGAGGTGGCGGCGGTGCTGCGGGACTGTACGCTCGCCGTGGTGGGGCTTGCGAATAGGTCCCTCGGGACCATTAACCCTTCAAGAGGTTGGGCCATTCCCCACCTAAGTCCCACGAAGCAGGCAGGCTGGTGCCAACCAACCCTGCCTGAAAATAACAAACAGAGAAAATAAATGCAGAAAACTCTTCAGGAGCTTCCTACAGCGTGACCGGCTCCTCCGGGCACATTTTATAAACTGAGTCTGGCTCTGGTAGGAGGGGCGTAGAGGGAGGAGCCACCCCACAATATCAAATTATTGTGTACCCGTCTATACCTCATGGTACAAAATGGAGCCCAGTATCCTCTAGGACGTAGAGAAAAGGCCATTTCTAATAACATTCTCATAAAATGCAGGGCCATCCCGGGTTCAGAATGAAAGGTGCCGACCCGGGACGTCCCAGCTCCAAATGCTGGTGTAAACGGGCCCCAACCCGGGAATGTCCCTGCATATTTGATATGAAAGTGGTATTAAAGTGGTATGACATACCCAGGGGTGTATCTAGGGGTCCGAGCGCCCCTGGCAAAGTAAGGGGCAGGCGCCCCAACCCCACCCCCTATACACATTTGAATTAGGGTGTGAGCACTGGAAATGGGGCATGGTCTTGTGGGGGAAAGGCATGTACACAATAGTACTTCCAATTCAAATTATGCCACACAGTAGTGTCTCTTATTCACATTACACCGCACAGTAGTGTCTCGTATTCACGTTATACCACCTCTCCCCCTAACCCACCTTTCCCACAGCCTGACCCTAACCCCCCCCCCCCCCCTCCCAGCCTCTTCAGTGGTGCCTAATACTAACCCACCCTTCCTAATCTCCCTCCCTGCAGCCTAACCCTAACCCTCCCACACGGCTTGCCAGTGGAGACTTTGGCACCAACTCGATCCGGATTTTGGCTTTCTGCATCGCTATCTATGTTGGGATGCCAGCATCAGCATTCCAAGCAGTTTCGGGATGCTGGCGTCAGCCTTCCGACCGCCAGGATGCCAAACACCTTAATGTCTCATATGCCACCCTGCCTGAACTTCCTCCTTCCCTTACTTACCTCCTTGCACCTCTCATGCCCCCTGTTCCTCTTTAGCCCTGTAGTTTGTACCTCTTCTTCACTCCCACCCTCCATCTCCCTTGCACCTCGCTCCCACCTTACATCTCCCCTGCACCTCGCTCCCACCTTCCATTTCTTAAACCTCTTCTTCACTCCCACCTTCCGTCTCCCCTGCACCGGCTCCCACCTTCCATTTCTTAAACCTCATCTTCACTCCCACCTTCTGTCTCCCCTGCACCGGCTCCCACCTCCCCTGCACCTCGCTCCCACCTTCCATCTTCCCTGCACCTCGCTCCCACCTTCCATCACTCACACTTCTTCTTCACTCCCACCTTCCGTCTCCCCTGCACCTCGCTCCCACCTTCCGTCTCCCCTGCACCTCGCTCCCACCTTCCATCTCCCCTGCACCTCGCTCCCACCTTCCATCTCCCCTGCACCTCGCTCCCACCTTCCATCTCCCCTGCACCTCGCTCCCACCTTCCATCTCCCCTGCACCTCGCTCCCACCTTCCATGTCTCACACCTGCACCTTGCTCCCACCTTCTATCCCCCACACCTGCACTTCACTCCCACCTTCCATGTCTCACACCTGTACCTTGGTCCCACCTTCTATCCCCCACACCTGCACTTCACTCCCACCTTCCATGTCTCACACCTGTACCTTGGTCCCAGCTTCCATCTCCCCTGCACCCCACTCCCACTTTCCATCTCTCACACCTGCACCTTGCTCCCTCAGGTTATTACCCCCAATACAGGGATCCCCCTTCCTCTCAGACACATTATCTCTAGAGATGAGCGCCTGAAATTTTTCGGGTTTTGTGTTTTGGTTTTGGGTTCGGTTCCGCGGCCGTGTTTTGGGTTCGAACGCGTTTTGGCAAAACCTCACCGAATTTTTTTTGTCGGATTCGGGTGTGTTTTGGATTCGGGTGTTTTTTTCAAAAAACACTAAAAAACAGCTTAAATCATAGAATTTGGGGGTCATTTTGATCCCAAAGTATTATTAACCTCAAAAACCATAATTTACACTCATTTTCAGTCTATTCTGAATACCTCACACCTCACAATATTATTTTTAGTCCTAAAATTTGCACCGAGGTCGCTGTGTGAGTAAGATAAGCGACCCTAGTGGCCGACACAAACACCGGGCCCATCTAGGAGTGGCACTGCAGTGTCACGCAGGATGTCCCTTCCAAAAAACCCTCCCCAAACAGCACATGACGCAAAGAAAAAAAGAGGCGCAATGAGGTAGCTGTGTGAGTAAGATTAGCGACCCTAGTGGCCGACACAAACACCGGGCCCATCTAGGAGTGGCACTGCAGTGTCACGCAGGATGTCCCTTCCAAAAAACCCTCCCCAAACAGCACATGACGCAAAGAAAAAAAGAGGCGCAATGAGGTAGCTGACTGTGTGAGTAAGATTAGCGACCCTAGTGGCCGACACAAACACCGGGCCCATCTAGGAGTGGCACTGCAGTGTCACGCAGGATGTCCCTTCCAAAAAACCCTCCCCAATCAGCACATGATGCAAAGAAAAAGAAAAGAAAAAAGAGGTGCAAGATGGAATTGTCCTTGGGCCCTCCCACCCACCCTTATGTTGTATAAACAGGACATGCACACTTTAACCAACCCATCATTTCAGTGACAGGGTCTGCCACACGACTGTGACTGATATGACGGGTTGGTTTGGACCCCCCCAAAAAAGAAGCAATTAATCTCTCCTTGCACAAACTGGCTCTACAGAGGCAAGATGTCCACCTCATCTTCACCCTCCGATATATCACCGTGTACATCCCCCTCCTCACAGATTATCAATTCGTCCCCACTGGAATCCACCATCTCAGCTCCCTGTGTACTTTGTGGAGGCAATTGCTGCTGGTCAATGTCTCCGCGGAGGAATTGATTATAATTCATTTTAATGAACATCATCTTCTCCACATTTTCTGGATGTAACCTCGTACGCCGATTGCTGACAAGGTGAGCGGCGGCACTAAACACTGTTTCGGAGTACACACTTGTGGGAGGGCAACTTAGGTAGAATAAAGCCAGTTTGTGCAAGGGCCTCCAAATTGCCTCTTTTTCCTGCCAGTATAAGTACGGACTGTGTGACGTGCCTACTTGGATGCGGTCACTCATATAATCCTCCACCATTCTATCAATGTTGAGAGAATCATATGCAGTGACAGTAGACGACATGTCCGTAATCGTTGTCAGGTCCTTCAGTCCGGACCAGATGTCAGCATCAGCAGTCGCTCCAGACTGCCCTGCATCACCGCCAGCGGGTGGGCTCGGAATTCTGAGCCTTTTCCTCGCACCCCCAGTTGCGGGAGAATGTGAAGGAGGAGATGTTGACAGGTCGCGTTCCGCTTGACTTGACAATTTTGTCACCAGCAGGTCTTTCAACCCCAGCAGACCTGTGTCTGCCGGAAAGAGAGATCCAAGGTAGGCTTTAAATCTAGGATCGAGCACGGTGGCCAAAATGTAGTGCTCTGATTTCAACAGATTGACCACCCGTGAATCCTTGTTAAGCGAATTAAGGGCTGCATCCACAAGTCCCACATGCCTAGCGGAATCGCTCCCTTTTAGCTCCTTCTTCAATGCCTCCAGCTTCTTCTGCAAAAGCCTGATGAGGGGAATGACCTGACTCAGGCTGGCAGTGTCTGAACTGACTTCACGTGTGGCAAGTTCAAAGGGCATCAGAACCTTGCACAACGTTGAAATCATTCTCCACTGCACTTGAGACAGGTGCATTCCACCTACTATATCGTGCTCAATTGTATAGGCTTGAATGGCCTTTTGCTGCTCCTCCAACCTCTGAAGCATATAGAGGGTTGAATTCCACCTCGTTACCACTTCTTGCTTCAGATGATGGCAGGGCAGGTTCAGTAGTTTTTGGTGGTGCTCCAGTCTTCTGTACGTGGTGCCTGTACGCCGAAAGTGTCCCGCAATTTTTCTGGCCACCGACAGCATCTCTTGCACGCCCCTGTCGTTTTTTAAAAAATTCTGCACCACCAAATTCAAGGTATGTGCAAAACATGGGACGTGCTGGAATTTGCCCATATTTAATGCACACACAATATTGCTGGCGTTGTCCGATGCCACAAATCCACAGGAGAGTCCAATTGGGGTAAGCCATTCCGCGATGATCTTCCTCAGTTGCCGTAAGAGGTTTTCAGCTGTGTGCGTATTCTGGAAAGCGGTGATACAAAGCGTAGCCTGCCTAGGAAAGAGTTGGCGTTTGCGAGATGCTGCTACTGGTGCCGCCGCTGCTGTTCTTGCGGCGGGAGTCCATACATCTACCCAGTGGGCTGTCACAGTCATATAGTCCTGACCCTGCCCTGCTCCACTTGTCCACATGTCCGTGGTTAAGTGGACATTGGGTACAACTGCATTTTTTAGGACACTGGTGAGTCTTTTTCTGACGTCCGTGTACATTCTCGGTATCGCCTGCCTAGAGAAGTGGAACCTAGATGGTATTTGGTAACGGGGGCACACTGCCTCAATAAATTGTCTAGTTCCCTGTGAACTAACGGCGGATACCGGACGCACGTCTAACACCAACATAGTTGTCAAGGACTCAGTTATCCGCTTTGCAGTAGGATGACTGCTGTGATATTTCATCTTCCTCGCAAAGGACTGTTGAACAGTCAATTGCTTACTGGAAGTAGTACAAGTGGGCTTACGACTTCCCCTCTGGGATGACCATCGACTCCCAGCGGCAACAACAGCAGCGCCAGCAGCAGTAGGCGTTACACGCAAGGATGCATCGGAGGAATCCCAGGCAGGAGAGGACTCGTCAGAATTGCCAGTGACATGGCCTGCAGGACTATTGGCATTCCTGGGGAAGGAGGAAATTGACACTGAGGGAGTTGGTGGGGTGGTTTGCGTGAGCTTGGTTACAAGAGGAAGGGATTTACTGGTCAGTGGACTGCTTCCGCTGTCACCCAAAGTTTTTGAACTTGTCACTGACTTATTATGAATGCGCTGCAGGTGACGTATAAGGGAGGATGTTCCGAGGTGGTTAACGTCCTTACCCCTACTTATTACAGCTTGACAAAGGGAACACACGGCTTGACACCTGTTGTCCGCATTTCTGGTGAAATACCTCCACACCGAAGAGCTGATTTTTTTGGTATTTTCACCAGGCATGTCAACGGCCATATTCCTCCCACGGACAACAGGTGTCTCCCCGGGTGCCTGACTTAAACAAACCACCTCACCATCAGAATCCTCCTGGTCAATTTCCTCCCCAGCGCCAGCAACACCCATATCCTCCTCATCCTGGTGTACTTCAACACTGACATCTTCAATCTGACTATCAGGAACTGGACTGCGGGTGCTCCTTCCAGCACTTGCAGGGGGCGTGCAAATGGTGGAAGGCGCATGCTCTTCACGTCCAGTGTTGGGAAGGTCAGGCATCGCAACCGACACAATTGGACTCTCCTTGTGGATTTGGGATTTCGAAGAATGCACAGTTCTTTGCTGTGCTGCTTTTGCCAGCTTGAGTCTTTTCATTTTTCTAGCGAGAGGCTGAGTGCTTCCATCCTCATGTGAAGCTGAACCACTAGCCATGAACATAGGCCAGGGCCTCAGCCGTTCCTTGCCACTCCGTGTGGTAAATGGCATATTGGCAAGTTTACGCTTCTCCTCCGACAATTTTATTTTAGGTTTTGGAGTCCTTTTTTTACTGATATTTGGTGTTTTGGATTTGACATGCTCTGTACTATGACATTGGGCATCGGCCTTGGCAGACGACGTTGCTGGCATTTCATCGTCTCGGCCATGACTAGTGGCAGCAGCTTCAGCACGAGGTGGAAGTGGATCTTGATCTTTCCCTAATTTTGGAACCTCAACATTTTTGTTCTCCATATTTTAATAGGCACAACTAAAAGGCACCTCAGGTAAACAATGGAGATGGATGGATTGGATACTAGTATACAATTATGGACGGGCTGCCGAGTGCCGACACAGAGGTAGCCACAGCCGTGAACTACCGCACTGTACTGTGTCTGCTGCTAATATATAGACTGGTTGATAAAGAGATAGTATACTCGTAACTAGTATGTATGTATAAAGAAAGAAAAAAAAACCACGGTTAGGTGGTATATACAATTATGGACGGGCTGCCGAGTGCCGACACAGAGGTAGCCACAGCCGTGAACTACCACACTGTACTGTGTCTGCTGCTAATATATAGACTGGTTGATAAAGAGATAGTATACTCGTAACTAGTATGTATGTATAAAGAAAGAAAAAAAAACCACGGTTAGGTGGTATATACAATTATGGACGGGCTGCCGAGTGCCGACACAGAGGTAGCCACAGCCGTGAACTACCGCACTGTACTGTGTCTGCTGCTAATATATAGACTGGTTGATAAAGAGATAGTATACTCGTAACTAGTATGTATGTATAAAGAAAGAAAGAAAAACCACGGTTAGGTGGTATATACAATTATGGACGGGCTGCCGAGTGCCGACACAGAGGTAGCCACAGCCGTGAACTACCGCACTGTACTGTGTCTGCTGCTAATATATAGACTGGTTGATAAAGAGATAGTATACTCGTAACTAGTATGTATGTATAAAGAAAGAAAAAAAAACCACGGTTAGGTGGTATATACAATTATGGACGGGCTGCCGAGTGCCGACACAGAGGTAGCCACAGCCGTGAACTACCGCACTGTACTGTGTCTGCTGCTAATATATAGACTGGTTGATAAAGAGATAGTATACTCGTAACTAGTATGTATGTATAAAGAAAGAAAAAAAAACCACGGTTAGGTGGTATATACAATTATGGACGGGCTGCCGAGTGCCGACACAGAGGTAGCCACAGCCGTGAACTACCGCACTGTACTGTGTCTGCTGCTAATATATAGACTGGTTGATAAAGAGATAGTATACTCGTAACTAGTATGTATGTATAAAGAAAGAAAAAAAAACCACGGTTAGGTGGTATATACAATTATGGACGGGCTGCTGAGTGCCGACACAGAGGTAGCCACAGCCGTGAACTACCGCACTGTACTGTGTCTGCTGCTAATATATAGACTGGTTGATAAAGAGATAGTATACTCGTAACTAGTATGTATGTATAAAGAAAGAAAAAAAAACCACGGTTAGGTGGTATATACAATTATGGACGGGCTGCCGAGTGCCGACACAGAGGTAGCCACAGCCGTGAACTACCGCACTGTACTGTGTCTGCTGCTAATATATAGACTGGTTGATAAAGAGATAGTATACTCGTAACTAGTATGTATGTATAAAGAAAGAAAAAAAAACCACGGTTAGGTGGTATATACAATTATGGATGGGCTGCCGAGTGCCGACACAGAGGTAGCCACAGCCGTGAACTACCGCACTGTACTGTGTCTGCTGCTAATATATAGACTGGTTGATAAAGAGATAGTATACTCGTAACTAGTATGTATGTATAAAGAAAGAAAAAAAAACCACGGTTAGGTGGTATATACAATTATGGACGGGCTGCCGAGTGCCGACACAGAGGTAGCCACAGCCGGTGAACTACCGCACTGTACTGTGTCTGCTGCTAATATATAGACTGGTTGATAAAGAGATAGTATACTCGTAACTAGTATGTATGTATAAAGAAAGAAAAAAAAACCACGGTTAGGTGGTATATACAATTATGGACGGGCTGCCGAGTGCCGACACAGAGGTAGCCACAGCCGTGAACTACCGCACTGTACTGTGTCTGCTGCTAATTTATAGACTGGTTGATAAAGAGATAGTATACTCGTAACTAGTATGTATGTATAAAGAAAGAAAAAAAAACCACGGTTAGGTGGTATATACAATTATGGACGGGCTGCCGAGTGCCGACACAGAGGTAGCCACAGCCGTGAACTACCGCACTGTACTGTGTCTGCTGCTAATATAGACTGGTTGATAAAGAGATAGTATACTCGTAACTAGTATGTATGTATAAAGAAAGAAAAAAAAACCACGGTTAGGTGGTATATACAATTATGGACGGGCTGCCGAGTGCCGACACAGAGGTAGCCACAGCCGTGAACTACCGCACTGTACTGTGTCTGCTGCTAATATAGACTGGTTGATAAAGAGATAGTATACTACTAATATTATATATACTGGTGGTCAGGTCACTGGTCACTAGTCACACTGGCAGTGGCACTCCTGCAGCAAAAGTGTGCACTGTTTAATTTTAATATAATATTATGTACTCCTGGCTCCTGCTATAACCTATAACTGGCACTGCAGTAGTGCTCCCCAGTCTCCCCCACAATTATAAGCTGTGTGAGCTGAGCAGTCAGACAGATATATAATATATATAGATGATGCAGCACACTGGCCTGAGCCTGAGCAGTGCACACAGATATGGTATGTGACTGACTGAGTCACTGTGTGTATCGCTTTTTTCAGGCAGAGAACGGATATATTAAATAAACTGCACTGTGTGTCTGGTGGTCACTCACTATATAATATATTATGTACTCCTGGCTCCTGCTATAACCTATAACTGGCACTGCAGTAGTGCTCCCCAGTCTCCCCCACAATTATAAGCTGTGTGAGCTGAGCAGTCAGACAGATATATATAATATTATATATAGATAATAGATGATGCAGCACACTGGCCTGAGCCTGAGCAGTGCACACAGATATGGTATGTGACTGAGTCACTGTGTGCTGTGTATCGCTTTTTTCAGGCAGAGAACGGATTATAAATAAAACTGGTGGTCACTATCAGCAAAACTCTGCACTGTACTGAGTACTCCTAATGCTCCCCAAAATTAGTAAATCAAGTGTCTCTCTAATCTATTCTAAACAGAGAGGACGCCAGCCACGTCCTCTCCCTATCAATCTCAATGCACGTGTGAAAATGGCGGCGACGCGCGGCTCCTTATATAGAATCCGAGTCTCGCGATAGAATCCGAGCCTCGCGAGAATCCGACAGCGTCATGATGACGTTCGGGCGCGCTCGGGTTAACCGAGCAAGGCGGGAAGATCCGAGTCGCTCGGACCCGTGAAAAAAAACATGAAGTTCTGGCGGGTTCGGATTCAGAGAAACCGAACCCGCTCATCTCTAATTATCTCCCTTAGCACAGAATAGCCCCCTCCTCCCAATATAGAAGATTCCCCCATCCCCCTGAGACAGATTTCCCCCTATCAGCCAGTACAGCTCACACACAGAACCTTCTCCTGGTATGCGGTGTCCGCTCCATTGGCAGGTTAGGTATCACGGCGGACAGTGTCGCAATGGGAGCCGGGAAGAGATGGTACCCGCATAGTGTGTATTATGTGTAATTAGTCAGCAAGTGCTGGCCAGGGCTGGTTCTATATTAAATATTTGTGCAGTGTCTGACTAGGCATGCGGGGGGTGCCCAACATCAGGGTGTGCCTGTGCACACATGCCACCCACCGTGTTCATGCCTATGCCCCTTCACCCATAGCAGAGCAATTAGCCCCCTGAGCCCCACCTCCCCATGTGTCTCTGCCTCGTGTCCTGTTCCCTAATAACAGTGTTATCAGCTGCTCCTAGACCCCCATGTCTCCCCCCAATAACAGTATCATATTCCCCTGTGCCCCCACTTTCCATAGTTCTCCCCCTCATAGCAGTGTCATTACCCCCTTTCCCCCACTCCCCATAGGTCTCCCACTCCAACATAGCAGTGTCATTACCCCCTTTCCCCCACTCCCCATAGGTCTCCCACTCCAACATAGCAGTGTCATTACCCCCCTTCACCCACTCCTCATAGGTCTCACCCCCCCATTACCGAGTTATTAGCCACCTTTCTCTCCCCATAATTCCCCCGTTACCCCATCCATATCTTACCTTTGTGCTGTGATGCTGCAGTGCTGGGGCAGGGTTCTGGCTCCGCAGGCTCGGTGCCTGGCTTCCTCTGCAGCTGCTGTATGTGCTCAGCCACAGGGCAGGCAGAAAGTGAAAGTAAAGTCACTTCCTACCTGTGTGAGTAGAGATACGGCTCTGCTGATGCAGCCTCCATCCTAAAGGGCCCCATACACTAGAATCAGAATGCCCTATTTCACCCCAATTCGGGCATTCGGGCCGATATATTGGGTGAAATCGGGCATTTTCATTGTGCTTTACACTCGACCCGATCCGATGCGCGTTCCCATGAGCATCGGATCGGATCACCCTAGATCAGACATATCACGAGTGCTGCACTCGTAACATGTCGGATCCCGCAGGAATGGCTGGGAAAGTAAAGGATACATTGTATGCGGTCCTTTTGCATACAATGTATCTTTTACTGTCCTGCTGCCCGGGAGGCTGCCGGGAGGTGGAAGGGAAATCCTAGATGAAATGATGGACCGTCATGTCGTATAAGTGTATGGGGCCCTTAACTCTCCTCTCTTCTCCTGGCTGGCTGCGATAACAGAGCTGGCCCTAGCCTTAGGAACGGATGCCCCTGGGCATTTCAGATGCCCTAGACATTTGCCTATAATGCCTATTGGGTGAGAGTGTGTTACTGCCGGTGTCTGTCAGCACTGCACTGCACTAGTGATCAGACTAGTGTCCGGCAGCACCGCAGTTGTAATCAGACTCAAAATAAACTACAGCTCCCAGCAGCCCTTGCTGCCGAGAGCTCCCAGCAACAAGGGCTGCTGGGAGCTGTAGTGCCGTGCCGGCAGTAACAGACTCTCACCAGGTACAATCTGACAGTACTACTCTTCTACCCTTTGGCCACGAGTGGCACCGCCAGGTGGCGCCCCCTCCTTGCCTGGCGCCCCTGGCGAGTGCCATCCTGGCCATTGGGTAGATACACCCCTGGACATACCCTCCAACATGACCCGCCCCACTAGGTACAAAATGCTCTGTTTCTGGACTTCCCTCTTTATTATTGCCATCACCTGTGAGGAAACAGCTTACTTATCATTTAACTAGTTCAACACAGGTGATGGAAATCATAAATTAAGAGGGAAGTCCAGGAACAGAGCATTTTGTACCTAGTGGGGCGGGTCATGTTGGAGGGTCTGGTATGAGTGAGCGCTGAGGTACAACCACCAGTGTCATTCAGCAGCCTGGACACGCCCCCGCCTGACGTCACAGCAGCTCTGGGTGAACGTTCCATCTGTCCCGGGAGCTGTGTGTGGCATGTGTGCTCTGTATACAGGAGCAGAGCGGCTGGGATCCGTGCTGCTGCTGTCAGTGCTGGGTGACTGTGTGTGCTCTGTATACAGGAGCATAGCGCCTGGGATCCGTGCTGCTGCTGCTGTCAGTGCTGGGTGACTGTGTGTGCTCTGTATACAGGAGCAGGGCGCCTGGGATCCGTGCTGCTGCTGCTGTCAGTGCTGGGTGACTGTGTGTGCTCTGTATACAGGAGCAGAGCGCCTGGGATCCGTGCTGCTGCTATCAGTGCTGGGTGACTGTGTGTGCTCACTGCTCTGTATACAGGAGCAGGGCGCCTGGGATCCGTGCTGCTGCTGCTGTCAGTGCTGGGTGACTGTGTGTGCTCTGTATACAGGAGCAGGGCGCCTGGGATCCGTGCTGCTGCTGTCAGTGCTGGGTGACTGTGTGTGCTCTGTATACAGGAGCAGAGCTGCTGGGATCCGTGCTGCTGCTGTCAGTGCTGGGTGACTGTGTGTGCTCTGTATACAGGAGCATAGCGCCTGGGATCCGTGCTGCTGCTGTCAGTGCTGGGTGACTGTGTGTGCTCTGTATACAGGAGCAGGGCGCCTGGGATCCGTGCTGCTGCTGTCAGTGCTGGGTGACTGTCACTGTGTGTGCTCTGTATACAGGAGCATGGCGCCTGGGATCCGCGCGGCTGCTGTCAGTGCTCGGTGACTTCATGTACCGGTATGTACTGTGCTGGGGCTGCTGTCTGTGCCGTGTGACAAGCTGACCCCACGCTCGGGACCTGTGTGTGACTGCGTGTGCAGGAGCAGATGGGGAGGGGGGTGGTTCTGAGCCCTCTGTGCTGTCTGCTCCGCACGCTGCTGCTGCTGACAGTGCTGTGTGACACGCTGACCCCATTCCCAGCAGCTGACCCGCCTGTGACCTGCAGCCCGGACCGTGACATCTGCATGAACCCCGGCAACCAGCTCGCCAAGTTCACTGCTCATCAAATAACGAGCTCCGGTGGTCTGAGCAGCGATAATTACCGCAGGAAAGCCTCATTATCTCCGCAGCCATCTATTTGACACTCACATGCTGACGGATGAAAGAGATCATTAAAGGCATCTTGGAAAAGGGTCAAAAAATTACCGCCCTCTTCATAGCTCCATATGAAAGAGAAAAACATGAATTGCTGGTGACATTGTTTGCAGTTGGCTGCAATGCACATGCTATCTGGGAAGCTGCCATTTATACACCCTTCTCTCCCTGGCACCCCATGGGTCTAGTATCACGTAGAACTGATTGTAAGAAAAGGGTACATAAATAAAAATATAAGGGCAGCAGGTTTTCTGACAGCTACATTACCAGCCAGCGTGGGGGCACTATGGTATATGTGTGTGAACTGGGGGTTCTGTGTGGCGTAATGGGATCAGGGGGCACTACTGTGTACTGGACACGTCTGTGGTGCTAGGAGTATTACACTTTTTAATACAATTTCTAGCATATTATACTGACAATCGTGCTGGTAGGGCCACCTGCAAGTTAGTTGCCCTGGGCCCCCACAAAACCTTAATCCAACTCTGTTGTAATAATAATATAAGTGACCCCCGCTCTAGATAAGGACCATTCATCTGCCCTGCTTTGTTGGACCCTGAGGACAGCACAGGGTTAATGTGGGGGGGTCACAATAGAGACAGGAGCCTTCAGTAGCTACACTAATTAGTCATTGATGCCTTCACCCACCCCTACTGGTTTTCCCTTGGATGAGCACAAAGATTCACCTTAGAGACAAGGTCAGCAGGGCAGAAGCTCCTGGTTCACATAAGGGTCAACCTGCCAACAACTGTTAACCTAGTTGGTGTACAACCTATCCCAGATCCCCCTTGTCACATTTTGGCCATGCTCCTCCATCAATAGGGGCTTTCAGCGCAATCCTCAGCAGAAGGGTATGGGTGAGGTTGTTTTATTCCTAGCATTAGAAATTGAGAAGGGGGTTGGGGGTCAGTCATGGTGACGTCATATAGTGTATGCAGTTTATTACTGGGCTACCTGACCATACACGTTTTATAGCATGTGAGGACAGACCAGATGTGAGACTATACCATTCATACAATATCTGCATTATCTGTGCAGCCAAGTGAGGCATTGTGTTTAGATGAGTCAAATTCTGGGGAAGAATAATGTTAAATAAATGGAACTGTACAGACTGGGGTTGTCTGTTATGTAGAGAATTACTGAACACTCACTTTTATTCAGCAATGATATAGCGTGTATACGTGCCACAGTATTGCTATCAGGACCATTATTTATCATCAGAGATGCAGGATGTCTTAGCGCAGCAATGTATTAAAGAGAGACATCTGAAAGGTGTTATACTCACCCCTCTGGTGATCTCTGTCCAGCTTTATCTTATCAACGTAGGACTCATGCGATACATAGTGGCTCCTAGCTCCTTTATTGTACATTCACAAGATCTGGGAAAAATAATGAGATTTCATTGCGAACAATCTGCGCATACTGGGGGTGTCGGCACACCTGTAAGTAAGTTGTGTTATTAGTGACAGAAAGCTTAGTATATGGTCGTAATGCTTCATTATTAAGAGAAACCAAAGGCATAGCTGCAGAAAACTCAGATTTATCAAAGGACTATCTTTTAACACAATATGGAGACATAAGAATAACCCCTATTTTTTCTGATGAAAATGCTGAGAAAAGGGTTTACCACCATATACATTTCCCACATAGGGGTCTATTCATAAAGAAAATGAAAAGAGAATTCTTATTTCTCTGACGTCCTAGTGGATGCTGGGAACTCCGTAAGGACCATGGGGAATAGCGGGCTCCGAAGGAGGCTGGGCACTCTAGAAAGATTTATGACTACCTGGTGTGCACTGGCTCCTCCCACTATGACCCTCCTCCAAGCCTCAGTTAGATTTTGTGCCCGGCCGAGGTTGGATGCACACTAGGGGCTCTCCTGAGCCTTTAGAAAGAAAGTATAGAAATTAGGTTTTTTATTTTCAGTGAGACCTGCTGGCAACAGGCTCACTGCAGCGAGGGACTAAGGGGAGAAGAAGCGAACCTGCCTGCTTGCAGCCAGCTTGGGCTTCTTAGGCTACTGGACACCATTAGCTCCAGAGGGATCGACCGCAGGCCCAGTCCTTGGTGTTCGGTCCCGGAGCCGCGCCGCCGTCCCCCTTACAGAGCCAGAAGCAAGAAGAGGTCCGGCGGCAGA